>NC_056750.1:432894350-433086850 GCF_019279795.1 Protopterus annectens | reverse complement strand
GCTTCAGGGTAAGAAGAGCCTAAAGTCCCTAACCACCACCATTTCTGAACTTTGTTCAGATTTGCTTTTCTAATGGTTGTGAGCTATGGTGAGAACTGAGAACTGAAGTTGTATTTCTCCCATGTGAGAACTGAAGTTGTATTTCTCCAATTATTGTTTTTGTTGTTTGTCCAGGTTGTTTGTGCTAAGGTGTGAAGTGAGAACTGAACTTGTATTCCCTCATTATTGGCTTTGTTTGTCCAGGTTTTTTTGTGCTAAGAGGTTGAGAGCTATCTAAATGATAGCCATTAATTAAGTTTGTCTTCCTATTTTTCAAACTGCTGATTTAGCATAGTGGTATGTTGCACTGACTATAGTGCATATGGTTCTGGGTTCAAGACATGCTTGCTGATAATGCAGCATTTTATTCTAGCAACTTTCCAAAATTATACAAGCAATGTTTAAAATGTGTCCCTGTTTTTTGGGCTTTTGTCCCCCCCCCCCCAATAAATGTTGGCTTTTTCCAGATTTCTTGTGCTGCAAAGTTCAGAGATACAGCTGAGTGTCAACATTTTACAAGGAGCTGAGAGCTGCAGGGGAACTTAAGTTTAGTGCTGCTTATGCTGAGTCTGCTTGTACTGTTAATAGCACAACAGGAAGTGTACTTGCTTTTGATGCAGAAGGCTGTGGGTTCTTCTCCCACAGTAGGTAGATGCATTGCTGATACTACTGTGTTGTAAAGGGAAGGTGGATGCTGCAGTCTGTTTTGGCGAAGATATCTAGTAGCAACTTTGAACCTGTTATCAGTTTGCCATCCATTCCCTATTGCAATATTACTAGCGTATCATTGTTTTTAATGCAACATAGGCAATTTATTCCTCGAGGGCAGCAGGCACATTATTTGTAGATGAAACCATGAAATATAAAGTTGTTTGCTATCAGCAGCATCTTCATTAGTTACAGATTTCTCTAATGTGGAATTATGTAGATGTTTTTTACTAGTTCAGAGATTGTGTATATTTACTGATACTGGTGAACTGTAGAAGTCTGAGTAGACTTTTATGATGTAAGGTGTATCAAAGAGCATGTGTATGTTTCATGTGCAAGGGGCCTATGATTTGAAAACAGCCCAAAGTTACTTTATCTGCCACTGGCAAAATGTATTTTCTTTGAATGTGGGTTTCAATGCTGTCTCAATGAATGTGAGTTTCAAGGGCAGAGAAGTTTTAATGCTAAGTTTAGTTTCATTGTGAGACTGCATTGCTTTGTTTAGCAGATATTTATTGGTGTTCGTGCTGTAAAATGCAAAATAAAACTTTTCTGGCAAATCATTTAGGAATGAAGTCACTAAATAATGACCGACGTTAAGTTTCAGACGTCATAATCTTCAGAAAAATGCATGCTAAAGCAAGACCTGATATTCTATCAACTGAAATATACATTACTGATCCTGTAATTCAGAGCTGCTACAAGAGAGCACAAAGCCTGCTGGACTAGCCTAAGAAAATACTTCAGTAGTACAAGTAAAAAATCTTACCTTTAAAAGGTCAATCTCTTTAATACAGTCCTGTCTGGCTTTGGCATCCAGCATTTCAAATATCTTTAAAATAAGAAGACACAACAGTTTAAGTTAAAATGCTGCAATGATATTATCATCCAGAGTCAATAAATGTACCACGCTCTCCCCTAGGTCTTATGCACATTTCTAGTAACTGTTTCATTGACTGTGCTTTTGTCAACAACCCTTTTCTCTCTTATGTGTCTCTCTGTAAGGGACACATGCATATAATGTGTGATGCGATTACCACCTACTGATATACTTAGTCTTTTACACCTTAGGCCAAGGTCTGGGGTGCAGAATCCAGACATCAGAGATAAAATAGTAGCACTGGGACAATGGCATTATTAGGATGTGGCCTCCCCAACCCTGGCAGCATTTCCCTATAGGAAGCCAGGATTTTAAAGCAAAAGGGATTTACAGCCTTTTAGAGGAAGTCAGGGATTTAGAGTACACTATAGAGGAAACCAGCATTTTATACACTACGCATAGATGTACAGGCATGTAGTTCAGCAGTTGTCTATATTCTCTGAAAGACAAAACCATTCACTACTGAGGGTCCCCACTCCCCAGCATACTGACTGCTATCCTAAATGTGCACTTAGCACAGGATGGTTCATACTTTGTTTCTCAACTTGGATCACCAGTGTCAGAAATGAGTACCCAAATGTAATAGAACTATTTTCAAATAAGTTACACTTTCTCTTCCTGAAACCTACTGCAATATAAGTGAACACCAGCCAATGCTGCAATATATAATCTGTCTCAGAGCTGCTCTACACTTCAATATTTTGCACAAAAGATGTTACATAAAATGGATAAGTACCAAAGTATTTTTTTTTTGGTTTTGCCATGCAGAGAAAACGGGCTGTGAACCTTGACTATACATGAAATATGACATTTCTTCAGGAGAAGTGTAAACTCAGTACACTGATCTAATTGGTTAATTAACTGATGCAATTTGGGAGAGATCAAATCACGGTGGTAGTAACAAGTTTTGGAAAGGGATGAAGGTTTCCTCAGAGTCACAATTTGCAAAATTTGTCCCTGAAACTGCTGTAGGATTTATGCTAAAGACTAATGGTTCTCCAAGTTCAAAAAAAAAAAAAAAAAAAAAGAAGAAGAGTTATGTGCTTACCATAACTTGGAATCTGTGCTATCCAGTGTAATTATTCATCACGGATGGGTCCTTGGGTCTGACCTCAGATCCGAGCCTGCAAAGTGAGCAACAGCTCCTGAGCTCAAGCTCCTCCCCTCCCCTCCCGTCACTTCGAGTTTGCTAGAAAACTATACCGGCAGGGGCATTGTCCTAACCAGGAACAGCATACCCAAACACACCATCACTCCAAGAATCCTCTGGTCACCAGAAGGAGGGGGACGGAGGATGGGAACGTGATGAATAATGACACTGGATAGCACAGACTCCAAGTTATGGTAAGTACATAACTCTTTATCTGATGCTATCCGTGTTATTACTGACCACAGATGGGTCAGAGTCCCCAGCTACCCAAAACCTGGAAGGTTTCAAGGAAGGACATGCCGGAGCACAGAAGAACCATATGAGGCTCTACCACTAGATACCAAATCCAACTTGTAATGTGTTACAAAAGTATGGGGGGGTTGACCAAGTGGCAGCAGCACAAATGTCATCTAAGGAAGTCCTGGCCCAGAACAACAAAGAAGTAGCCATTGACCTCATAGAATGAGCTTTAACAGGTATGGCAAGATCTCAGTGATTGCTCTCATAAATGTGAACTATGCAAGAAACTATCCACCAAGAAATCGACACTTTGGAAATTACCCTGCCTCTCCTTGCCTGGGAGAAGGCTACAAAAAGCTGATCTGACTTTTGAAAATCTTCAGTCCTCTTTAAGTAGAAATGTAACTGCCTCTGGACATCCAGGCAATATAGCTGATACTCCCCTTTGTTTCAGAAGTTGGTAAAAAAGACCGGAAGCTGGATATATGGAAAAAAGACCAGGAGCTGGATATACTGATTTAGGTTGATTTTCAAAGCCACTTTTGGAATGAAGGAAGGATTGGTTCTAAGGGAAACCCTATCCTTATGAAAAACCATGAAGGGAGGTTTTATACAAAGAGCTTGTAACTCAGAAACCCTCTTGGCAGAGGTAATTGTCACCAAGAAGGCCGTCTTCCAAGATAGAAACTTAATGTCAAATTTTGTAGCAGGTTCAAAAGGAGGTTGTGTCAGGTACTGCAGCACCAAGGTAAGATCCCAAGGAGGAGATGGATCTTTGAAGGGAGGCCTAAGCAAGAATACCCCTTTGAGAAAGGCCTTGCAGAGCCAAGAAGAAAACATGGGACTATCGTTTAAACAGAAATTGGATACAGCTGCCAACTTCAGCTTAATCGTCGAGAAACTGGTCCCTTGCTGGAAAAGAGAAGAGAGGAAGGCCAAGATATCTGGAACAAGAGCTGAAAAGGGATCGGTGTCCCTCTGATAACCACAAAGCGAGAACCTCTTCCATTTGTTGGAATAAACCTTTTTAGTGGAAGGTTTTTGAGAAGCCAAAATAATATACTTCACCAGGGAAGGCAACTTGGCCTGGCTGACGATCATTGGAACTGGAGGTACCAACCTGTCATCCTCAGCGACATCAGGTTGGGAGAAGGCAGTCCCCATGGGTGGGAAATGAGATCCTGTAATATATCCAATATCCAAGGTGGACCTTTCAGATGAGACCAGAGGAACGAGAACTACATCTGATGAGGTCAAAAGGGGGCAATGAGGATGAGGTGAGCCTTCAGGAGACGGGCTTTCTGTAGAACTTTGGGAAAGAGGGGCGTTGTGGGATAGGCATAGAGGAGTCCCGGTGTTCAATCGTGAATCAGAGCATCCCTGGGTGACTCCTCCGGTGGGGGATCAAGGTAAAGTGTTTGCTGCATTTATCAGTACTAACTCTGAACACACCTTTAAGTTTATGGCCATAGGCATAATTTTTGAGAATATCAGGGGGGAGATGTATGTAATATGACCGAGCAGTTAGAGGTCAGATGGATTATTAGACTTAGGGGAGAATCAGGGGATGGTTTAAATGAATATGTGCCACTTAAACCTAAGCTAAAATCCAGATCCTTGTTTAAATTCTTAGCTGTCTCACCAGTGAAGTATGCTGACTTATATACATATTTTTATATATACACTTTTATAGATGTATAAGTGTTATATTTCAAGGCTGCATTTAAAAGATTATGTTTTATATATATCTATAAATATATATATTTATTTATTTTTTACACACACACACACACACACACACACACACACACATATATATATATATATATATATATATATATATATAGGTTCGTAGGTAGGTACTAGGCTATCTGCCCAAAGGCATTTAATAGCCTAGCTGGAATGTGTTGGCTTTCACTGCCCCCTTAGATTAATTCCCTGTCCCTCTTCCAGCAGAGCCACTGAAGTGATTCCCAGGGTAAACATTCTGTTTCCCATACACAAGTCAAGGTTGCTCTTGAAGAGTGTAAGTGAGGAGCTCTGCCTAATGTAGATTGGAATCTTGTTCCAGAGCATGGGAAGTCTCTGGGAAAGGAATCTATCCCTCCAGCATGTTCTATTTATTGTTGTGGTGAGGTTTAGATCCCTAGAGCATGTGGCTCGAGGGGATATGTTTTTTTTTTTTTTAGGTGGAGCATTTCAATGAATTCTGGGTTGGACATGGCCTTGTATGTCAGGTAGAGAGTAGGCGGTATGCAACCGAGTACAGCTAGATTTTCTTCAGTCGGGCTTCATAGGACATCTGTTTGAGGCCAGTGATCCTCTTGGTGAGGTAATTATGTGGTCTTTCCAGCTGTTGCAGGTGTCTTGTAAGGTACATCCCAAATGGGGCGTTGTACTCTATGACGGGTCTGATGAGTGATGCATACAGGGGCACAATGACCTCTTTTGATCTGGATGCAAACCCTTTTGTGATAAGGTGGGTCACATAGAAGGATTTTCTAACCACTTTGGCAATGTGATTATCAAAGGAGAGATTACTATCTACTTGGGTCCCCGGATCCCTTATTACTTCTTCCGTATTTAGGGGACTACCACCTATGTGGTAGTTTGTGGGTACTTCGTTTTTTCCAAAGGGGATGACTATGCACTTTTTGGCATTTAGCTTGAGGCCATGGTTTTGACACCAGATATCTGTCTCAGTGAGACCCTTTTGGAGGATTTCTGTGTCAGGCGGAGAGTCAGTTATAGCCCATAGTTTGCATTCATCTGCGAACTTGGTCAGCCATAGTCCTCCTGTGCTTACCTGTACCTCTGAGAAGTATATGCCGAACAGGAGGGGTCCTAGGACTGAGCCCTGGGGAATGCCACTTGTAACCGGTTTAGAGTCAGATCTAGCTCCCACAACTCTTACCATGTGGGTTCTGTCCGTGAGTCAGTTGGCAACCCATCTCATGACGTAGGGGTTTATGTTCAGGCTGGTGAGCTTATCTATAATACCAGAATGGGGAATGGTGTCGAAGGCCTTTGCGAGGTCTAGGTAGGCTGTGTGGATCACCTTTCCCTCGTCTAAAGGCTTGGTAACTGTGTCAAAGAAGTCTACCAAGTTTAGGAGGCATGATCTGCCCTTAACAAAGCCGAACTGGGAAGGGTCCAGTGTTTGGAGGTTCCCAATGTCTCTGTTAAGGAGATCCATGATGATGCGCTCCATAGCCTTGCAGACCAAGCTAATCAGGCTTATAAGGCAACAGTTCCTGGGTTCTGTTGTGGCTCCACCTTTGTGGAGCGGAATAACCATTGCTGTGCACCACTCTATGGGCACATAGCATGTGGAGAGGCTGAGTCTGAACCGTGTGTTTAGGTGAGGGGTTAGTTCATCTTTGAGCTCATGTAGGATGCATCTTGGGACACCGTCCAATCCCACTGATGCTGTGTTTTTGGCTTTGGAGAGGGCTGTTTTAATCTGAGTGTCTGTGATTTCAGGGGTACTACATTCTTCTGGTATGGTTATGGGCCTTTTTGGGGGTGAGAGGGGGTGAAGTTTGCACTGAACCTGTCTGCCAGAATGTTGGCGATATCAGTCGGTTCAGTGTATTTTGTGCCATTCTGCACTAACTCCGAGCAGATCTGAGAATTACCACTTAGATTCTTGACTTAGCTAAAGAATGCCTTGTGGTTATCTTTGGAGTCCTTGGCAATTTTTCCTTCGAAGCTAGCCTTGGATGATTTTATGAGGGATCGTAGTTTCTTGCTGATACTGATCAGGGATGTCTTCCCTTCTTGGGATTTTACTCTTTTCTGTACTTGTTTCCTCCTTCTATTGTATAGCTTGTTTATGGCAGGGGTCCACCAGACTGGTTTCCTTTTCTTGGAGGAGTGAGTCTTGGTTTTGCTTGGGATAGCATGATCCATGCATTCTTGCAGGTGCTCGTAGAGTGCATTAGTAAAGGATTTTGCAGCTTGGGCAGCGTTATCCTTTAGCATGGGGGATTTTAAACTTTCCACCTCGGTCTTAAGTAACGTGAAGTTTGCTTCTGAAAAGTTTTTCATGGTGATTTCTTTGACCGGGGGTGGGGGCGGAATGTAGATATCCAGAGTGATTAGTTTATGGTCAGATCTAACCACCGAGGGGTTGATCTCCAGTGTGGAACACCGGTCGCCCATGTTGATGACCAGGTCCAATATGTTGTCACCTCTGGTGGGGGTGTTGACCAGTTTTATATATATATATATATATATATATATATATATATATATATATTTTTTTTTTTACATATATATGTGTGTTTTATACATTTTTCATAAGTTCTTTTTACAAACAGCAGTGCATGTGTGTGTGCATTTACTTCACTTAGTAGGTCAGTGAGTCCAAATTATACCCTATGATGTTAATTGTTATCACTTAATTTGTATCATGTGACTACTTGTATTTGTTAGAGGTTGTATAAATAGAAGCGCATTTTAGTTTATTTATTAGCATTTGATGAAGCAGGTCTTCCTGCAAAAATGCTTATGTTTTAACATTAAAACTTCAACTGAAACTGGAAACCTTGGTGGTACCCGAGTTCTTCTGTGTTTTTATCATTGTCTGCTTCTGGATTTATTTAGAACTCAGGAGCCTGTGTTGGCTGGTGACTGTTTTTGTGGTTTTGGCTTGACCACTTGGCTGTGATCTAGACCCTATAGCTGTACCAGTGAGGAGACTTATTGGAGATCTGGAGAAACCAGCCCCAGACTGTCTGTGATCTCTGTGTGCTCTTAAGGGAAATTGCACTTTACTGTGCATGTACCTGTCATCCTCCCATTGTGCACATCCCTCAGTGTTGCCAGTGGTGAGGATTGAGGCTCCTTGATTACTGGGCCAGTGCAGGGACATCTCAGTCCCCTGTTCTTTTGGACTCTAAAAAGAAGCGAGACTAAGTACTGGATCCTTGATGTCCTGTTGGGACCTTCTGGATGGCCCATTTTTGAAGGAGGTCTGGACACCTCTGAAAGAGCTAACTACCTTTGGCAGGTTAGGATGTCCGGTAGTCACTTTTGGATTGGAGCAGGGTGATCGAAGGGTATGAAGTATCCCTTGGGCACAATGTTTAGCACCCACTGGTCTGAGGTAATGGCAGCCCAAGCCACGTGGTGTAAGGAGATACGACCCCCAACTGCCTCCAGGGCAGGACAGTCAAACAGCACTTCAGGAGCGCTGTGGGGGCTTCTCTGAGAAGCGTTCTCAGAAGCCCTGATTCTGCAGTCCTCCTGGGATGGCACTTGCCATCGAATCCCTTTCCCCGGCCAGAAGAATAGGATTCCTGTGGAGAGTCCTGGAAGGAAGACTGTGTCCTGCGAAACCATAGCTTTTTACTACCCCTCTGAGTCTTAGAGGAGGACCATTGGGGAGTAGAAAACTTGATACTGACCGCTGACATGGCCTTTCCCTCCTGCTCACTGTGGTTCAATGTGTCCTTGACTTAGGGACCAAAGAAAGTGGATCCATCAAATGGGCCATTAGTAAAGGACACCTTAAAGTTGTTAACAAACCCGCAAAGACAAAGCCATGTATAACCCCTAATACCAATGCCTGTACCCGCTGCTTGTGAGGTGGCCTCAACAGCATTCGAGATCAACCTCATCGAGGCATTAGCTAGGGAACTGAGTGTGGATAGCTTTGGATACATCACCTTGAGGGTCTCCGGAGGCAACAACTCCAAAACCAAAGAGGAAAGCTCCGAGACCAAATCCCTTTGCAGCCATGTAAAGTGTGCCATGTAATTCGTAGTCCTCAGTGCGAACATAGCCGAGGCATACACACACTTCTCAAACCGGTCAATCGCCCTAAACTCCCTGTTAGGGGAAGGACTGTAGAGCGCTGTTCCACAAGCTCTTTCTTGTTGGCTGTGGCAACTATAATAGTATCCACCAGGACACCTTTGCTCGAAAATGGTTTGTCCCTAAGGGGACTGATTAGTTTATCAGCACTCTTAGGGACCGGTTCAACTGTGTACGACTCCTTCCACGCCCTGCTGGCCACAAGCTTGATTAACTTGTTCGCAGTGGGAGACACCCAGGAAGTAGATCGGTCTGCCCCAAATGCCATCAGGAACACGGATTCCTCAGAAGACAGGGTGGGGAAGACCCACTCTTTCAGGATTTCAAGAATGTTGCCAAAGGACACCTCCTTGGACAGTAGTCTAGTCTGGAGGCCCATTCCCTTCCTCGAAATCTGTGTCTTCCATTAGCGACTCTCGAGGGGAGTCTAGGTGCCTCCTCTTGCAAGTCCTCTTCCAAGGAGGCTCCTCCACCGTGGGCTCTGGGAAGGACTCAGAGGAGGAGGGAACCCCTATGGGGGTGATGCCCTTCTGAAGGCGATCCCGAGGAGAATGATCCTGGACCTATAATGTAGGCTCCCCACCCAAAACGGAACAAGGCAGGGTAGGGTCCAGAGCCGAGAAAAAGGCTACCGACCAACCCGAGACGGTCCTCTCTATCGCCTGGAAGTTGGATGGACTGGACAAGGCCCCACCCTCCTCCCCGCTGGCCACGACCGACTGGAAAAGGGAGGGAGACCCCAGCACCGTGCTGACATCTCCGGACGATATTGGACTCAAGCTATCCAGGGCAGAGGCCCTGAAGGGAATGATCTGAAAACTCCAGACCAGAACCTCCCTGTGGTCCCCGGGCATTTCTCAGGCCCGAGGCAAAGATAACCCAGCGGGCAAGTGGGTTGATCCAGCCAGGGACCCAAGCGGTGTGGGGGCACTACCCAATGCCAACAGCCTCTCCTTAGGCAAGCTCTGACCCTGGGGCACCGAGCTCTCGGGAGTTGGGCGCGAGGAAAAGAGATCAGAGGTAGGTGAAACAACCCTTGGCACGTGACTAGGGGACAGTAGCAGATCCAGTTCCATTTGGGCTATGAGAAAGCTCCTCATCATCTGGTCCATATCAGATGGGAGCAAATTCCTAGTGGACCGAGAGGAGACTGAAGAATGGCCAGAGTGGGTAGAATGGCTGTGGTTCCTATATGAGGACTTGCTAGACCTCTTAGGATCCAAGAGCTTGGAGGGGGCTGGAGAGTCAATAATAACAATCAGCTCCAAAGGAGCCATCAGACCCGAAGGTCTGGATGGATACAAGCTAACAAAATTCCCCGCTAACGGATCCGAGAGGTTGTCAGAACTGAGGGGAATTTCGAACCACTGATCAGATCCGAGGACCTTCGAACCTCAGTGGAGTCGGATCGGGCCCTAGGAGCCGAGGTCTTCGGAACCAAACATGGCCCCAGAGCTGATGCCCCTGAGGCTGGACTTGGACCTGGAGCACATGGATCCGAAAGCTTGGGCTATTTTGCTAGGGAATCTCAAGAGAAAGAGGGCTTCCTCCTGGGATCCAAAAAGACCTTGGAGGGGGAGCCAGAGACCAGAGGACCCCCTTTAGCCAGTCCCTTTAGCAGTAATTTGTTCCTACATTCTAAGAGAGCCATGGGATTGAATCAAGCACAGATCTCACACTCAATCCCCAAATGGGGCTCTCCTAGACAGTAGACGCACTCCTCATCCGTGTCAGCAAGAGCTAGCTTCCGACCACGAGACGCAGCATCTAAATCCAGTGGGTTTTTCCGCCATCACAAAAACCCCAAAAAACAGTCTCAGACACAGAAACACTCTCATAGAAAGGGGGAACAGAAGAAGAAGTAGAAAGTGGAAAAGGGTGGGAAAAAACCCTAATGCCAGCAAAATACTAATGGGGGGGTGGAATCTACTGCTAATCTTACAAAAACACTGACACTACTAAAACTTATTAGATAGAGGGGAAAAGGAGACAGAAAGTACAGAAATAACCCCCAAAATGTACTTATCCACCAGTAAATGAGCTCAAGCAGCAGGAACACAACCATTCACAATCGCGGCAAACGAGATCTGAGGATTATGGGTAACAGGAAGTAAGGGGAGGGGAGGAGCTTGAGCTCACGATCTGTCACTCACTCTGCCGGCTCGGATCCGAGGTCGGATCTAAATACCCATCCATGATCAATAATGACATGGACAGCCTACGATTCTGCACTTAAACTTTTCCAGTACAAAGCAGTGACAAAATGCCTCACATATTTGTATTAACAGCAACACTATAATCGCAAATGGACCATTAACTTACATATCCCAGGAACATAAACTTTGGAATGACTAGGTACTGCTATAAGTAGATATTCTCTGTAAAAAATATGTTGCAATATAAATTAACTGAGAATTAAATCACTGCTAAACGAAACAAAACAAGCTGGTGATGTCAGCCTTTATTACTATTTGGATGGGAGTGCTTCCATGAGGGGGGGGAGCTCAGTAGACCCTAAGACTGACACAGACATACGTCAGCCCCAAAATGGCAAGGTCTGGGCCTAAACAGAAAATCGCCTGATGGCTGCATGAGTGTTGGCCTCCACAATCAGCTCTTGTCCTTATGAGGAATGAGTGGGCTGAATGGCTGTGGATGAATGATGGTGGGCAGGCAGTGAGAAGGAACATAAAGAAAAAGGGCTTCAGTGGAGTGGAACTGCAACCAAAACATGGACACAGACTTAAATCACAAATTAATTCCTAAATGCAAATGCTTTCAAAAAGCTTCTTGCTACAGCCTTCTAGAAGTCTGCTTCCCCAAAACACAAGTGTTTACTATAGCAGGTGCAGATACTGATTAGTAGGAAAATCCAGAAAGTGAAAAGACATATGAAATCCCTTTAAATTACTCATACTATTTACTTACAACTTTTGATTTAGTATGCAAAGTTAGAATTCAGAAGTCAAGTTTGAAAAAAAGTATTCTTTTTTAATCTGGCTCTTTCTGTTGCTTGAAGTAGTCACACAGGTCTGTGTTGGATGATGTGCACAAAGCAATGTTATTTTACATCTGATACAACCACAACAGCATTACTTTATGTCCACAAAAGTCTGCGCATCTAAATCATGCTCTTGCCATATTTTGAATACTTCTCCATAACGTCTAATGCACAGTACACACAGATGAAACTTGCAAGATTAAAGAAAAACAAACTTTAGACCTGACACATGAATACAGTGATTACGAAAAAAGATTAAGTAATTTCAAATAGAGTAATGCTCAAGGAGGGTTTGTTTTAGCATTTTGCTTGCTGCCAAAGTAGCTACAAAATTACTAAACTACAAGCAACCACTACAAATAACAGGAGAGCAGTTTCTTTAAAAAAGAAACATACAAAGTTAAATGGGTGCACAGAACATTACTTGAACCACAGTCGAGATAAAAAATATGGTCGGGCTGCCTACAATAAATGAATATTATACTAATAAATATGTACATATTCCAATATATCGGTCTGCATCAGATCCAATGCACAAGAAAAGTCACAAAAGCAAACCTCCGGTTCCGGAGAAAAACAGGGCCAACAGAGCCAAGGGGAGCCCAGGCTGGGAGCCAGGCGAGACTTAGCCAGAGGTTCAGCTGAAGAAGCGAGGTCGAAGGACCACTTCTTGGGCCTATCCCTGTCTTTTTTGTTTGGGCTTCTCCCCGTCCCTCTTGGTGGGAGGTTGAGTCCCAGATGCCAGGGCGGAGGAAGAAGCAAAGGCCTCTGAGGAAGGTGGAGGAACAAAGCCTTTTAGGATCAATTTGTTCCTCCTGTTGATCAATGGGTGGGAGTTGAATCCTGTGCAGATCGAATAGGAAGTGTCTAGGTGTGGGACCCCAGAAGGGGGAAGCTTATGGCCACACTGTGCATTTCCAAAATCCTGGCTTGGGGTTCTGTGGCATGGTATCGGATGTAGCGCACACACATACACACACACTACTATAGTAAGAAGGAAAGAAATGAAAGGAGAGAGACCTTTTTTTTTGGTGGATTACAGTACCAATGCCTGAGCACACAGGGTAGGGAAGAAATTAGAAATAAAAAGGGTCTAAAAGACCCAAAGAGAAGTTAAGAGGAACAGAGAAATTTTATTAATTCACTTACCAGGAACCTGGAGCAACGGAGCACAATGCTAGCCAGATATGCAGCAAACAAGATCTGAGGGGAGGAGGGAGACACGTGCATTATGGGTAGGGGAGAAGCTTGGAGCTCGGACCCAATGCTGGAAAATGTGACCAAGTCGGATTCATACTGGATCTGTATTCCCATAGGTTGAAGGTCAAATGAAAACAACAACTTCAGATCACATTTTTTTCATAAGTGCAGTTCAGGAAGAGACAGAAGAAAGATATTGTCCAAGTCAGATTTTAAGTTCTTGACTTTGCTTTGTCAAAAGAGAAATTAGAAATACATGCAAAGGGAACAAACAGTAGCAAGACAAATGCATAGAACTTTATTAAAAAGAAAGAACTGTAAAGGATAAAAATGGGAATAAATGAAAGCAAGTGATTCACAAACTAAAAATGTGAATCACACAAATACAAGACAATCAGGTCACGAGAATGAAAGGATAGTACCCACCCACAATATAGTGCCCTGGTAAGGAACATTAGGCGTTATGTACTTACCATAACTTGGTATCTGCGTTGTCCATTTTCATTCTTCCTCACAAATGGGATTGGATCCAATTCTCAGATCTGACTCAGCCACATACACAAGACTTCGGCTCCAACTCTTGAGCTCTTCCCTCTACCCATAATGCTCTATTCTATCCTGACTCCTCAGATCACGTTTACTGCCTAATCTTCCAATTTATAATAGGGATAGATATAGATATAAGAAAAGGTTGGGGCTCAAACCTGGAACTGAAAGGTTCTAATACAGTCTTACAGATACTTCTAGGAGAGACAAGGCTGGGGGATGGATGGAAAGGAAACTGAGGAAGAATGAAAATGGGCAACACAGATGTCAAGTTATGGTAAGTACATAACTTCTAAATCTGATGTTGCCCTTTTCATTCTTCCTCACAAATGGGACAGAATCCCCAGCTACTAGGCCCTCTGGAGGGCCTCAATGAAGGACATGCCGAAGCACTGTGGAACCAAAAGAAGCTCTGCTTCTGGATACAAAGTCCAATTTGAAATGTGTGACAAAATGTTGAGTCTGTGACCAAGTGGTTGCAGCACAAATATCATTAGTGGAAGTCCTTGAAGAAAAAGCAGATGAAGTAACCACAGACAGATTGGAGTAAATTCTAGGGGGTCATAGCAAATCTAATCCTTTTTGGTTATAAACCATTGAAATGTGGTCAGTAATCTATTTTGCTAGTATAAATTTAGATACTGCCTGACCCAGGTGGTTAGGAGAAAAGAATACAAACAACTGATCGGACTTTCTGAACTGTTCTGTCCTGTGAAGGCAAAAACATAATTCTCTGTGCACATCAAGGAAGTGAAGCATTCTCTGTATTCTCCCTTGTTTGTAAATTTTGCAAAGAAGACTGGTAATTGTATGGACTGGTGAATATTACTCTCCATCGCCACTTTAGGATGAAAGGAAAGATTGGTCCATATAGATACCCTGTCCTTATGAAAAATAATGTAAGAAGGCTTAGCTGACAAGGCCTGACACTCACAAATTCTTTTTGCTGAAGTGATAGCCACTAAAAAGATTATTTTTCAGGAAAGAAACTTTATACTGTATTTGTTTGCCAGTTCAAAGAGTTTCTGAGTTAAACCTTGAAGAACTGCAGTAAGGTCCCAAGGAGGAGAGGGGTCTTTTATTGGGGGTCTGAGGAGAAAGCCTTCCTTCATGAAGGCTTTACACAACCTGAACGAAGCCAGAGAAAAGGATTTGTTTCCAGAATGGAAATAAGAAATCGCTACCAAATGAAGCTTAATAGTAGAAAAACTAGCCCCTTCTTTAAAAAGAGCTGTTAGAAAGATTAGAATGACCAAAATAAGCTCTGCAGTAGGGCCGATATTCTGGTTGGAGGCCCAAACAGAAAATCTTTTCCATTTGCTTCTGTAAACATTCTTGGTAGGAGCCTTCTGGGAGGCCAAAATAATTTCATGAACTAGGGATGCAAGCCTGAACTGTTTATTACCGGAAGTGCAGAAACCATGCAGTTAGTTTTAGGGTGTTGAGACTGGGGGTGTTGAATTCTCAATGGATGAGACAGAAGATCCTGAGTGGGTTCCAGTATCCATGGAGGATATCTCAAGCGAGACCAGAGGAAGGGAAACCATACCTGTAGAGACCAGAAGGGGGCAATGAGGATGACTGAGCTCTTCAGCCTGCTTGCCTTCTGTAAGAAATTTGGAATCAAAGGAAGAGGAGAGTAAGCATACAGGAGACCTGGGGCCAATTGTGAATCAAAGCATCTCCTGGTGACTCCCCCGGATGGGGGATCAGAGTGGAAGTACTTGTTGTTGAGGGGTGAGGCAAACAGGTCACAGCAAGGCTGGCCCCAGGAGCTGAAGATCACACTGCTCCTGACTGACTGAGAGACCACTTGTGAGGCATCAGAATGGCTCTGCTGAGCCTGTCTGCTAGTGCGCTGGTTTTCCCTGGGATGTGTGTGTTGCAATGAGAAAGTGGTCTAAACGGAACCTCCATTCCCAAACTATCATGGCCTCTCTGCATAGCGGATAAGATTGGGTTCCTCCTTGTTTGTTGGTGTACCAGACTACTGACATGTTGTCTGTTTGAAATGGAACAGTCCCTAGAGGAAGAACATCTTGAAAGGCCTGTTCTCATTTCTAGGACATTGATATACAACTTGGTCTCCAGAGGGGATGACATGCCTTAGACCATCTTTCCCAAGAAATACCCCCCACCCCAGCTGGGAAGCATCTGTGGTCACTGTGGCAATAGGGGGTGGAAGGGTAAATGGTCTGCCAGAAACAGCTTGTCAGACTGAACCCACCAACAAATATGACGTTTGCAGATTAGGGTGAGTCTTATGGGAAATGATAGGGGCTGACAAAGTATGGACACTGTACTGCCAATGTCCACAGAAGGATTTGCATAATCAATCCTTCTAGAGGGACTAGAAGTAAGGCAGCTGACACTGCCCCAACAGCTTGTAGTACTAACCTTGCTGGAGGAGATGGGTGAGACAGTACAGTCCAAACTTGATGTCTCAGGGATGTGATGTGATGGAGAGGCACTGACACCACCAGAGATGCAGTATTCAAGAGAGTCTCTATAAATTCCAGGGTCTGTACTGGGAATATGTTCGACTTGGCATGGTTTACTGAGATGCCTAAAGTGTTGGAAACTTGAAGAAAGTAGTCCCTGGCTTGTAGAAGCTGATGCTTGGATGGGGCCGTGAGGAACCAATCGTTGAGCTATGGAAACACCTGGAATTCCTTGAGTCTCAAATGAGCTGCCACGACTGCCATGCTTTTGGTGAACACCCTGGGGGCTGTGGTAAGTCTAAAGGGCAGGACTCTGAATTGCTAATGATTGGCTCCCAGCTGAAGAAGTAAGTGTCTCCTGGATCAGCTGTCTATTTTTATGTGATAGTACGCATCCTGGAGATCTGTAAAGCACATCCAATCATCCTTACGCAGAAGAGGCAGGATGGACTGAACCATAACTATTTGGAACTCCGTCTTCTTTACATACTACTTCAAGCTGCTTAGCTTCCAAACAGGCCTTAGGTCCCATTTTGTTTTGTGGGACTAAAAAAAGTGGGAGTAAGTTCTGAATCCTATCTGGTCAAGTGGGACCTCCTGGATGACTGTTTTCTGGAGCAGCCTTTGTATTTCTTTTGCTTCATGCTTCATCTTCTGTCTGACTGGGTGGAACATCAAGAAGTTTCCTTTTCTGGACAAGAGGAGGACACGAAAATGGTATGTAGTAACTGCTAGATATGATTCTTAGCACCCATGAATTTTTTGTGATATCTGTCCAGGTGTCTAGGTGCAAAAAAAATATCCCCCGATTGCCTCCAGATTTGGGCAGTTGGGCAAAGCTTCAGGAGCACTGACAGAGCCTATCAGAGAAGGAATATTTAAACTGCTGATTCTGCAGGGCCCTCTGCCTCTAGGATGATGTCTTCCATTCAGATTTCCTCCTCTGCCTCTGGAGGAATTATCCCCGCTCGAATTCTGGAAAGGTCCCTGAGATTTTCAGAACCACATCTTCTTTCCACTTGTTGGTTTCTATAGAAGGTCCGTTGACGGGTAGAAAACTTGATGCCTACAGCAGACAGAGTCTTTCCCTCTTGTTTGCTGTGAGTAAATGTGTTTTTAAGAGCCATCTAAAGGGGCACTGACAAAGGATATCTTGATGGGATCCGCAAAAGTGCACAGCTGCATACAAGCATGTCTCCTTATGGCTATGCCTGAATCAGCTGCTTTTGAGGTACTTTCCGCTACGTGGGAGATCAGAAATGGACAGCAGAGTGGCCAGTTGCAAGGAAGTCTTTTTGAGATCCTCCGTAGACACGGACTCTGACAGTGTATTTGATAGTTCCTTCATCAAATCTCTCTGTAGCCGAGTGAAGTATACCATGTAGTTTGACGACCTCAGCGTGAACGTAGCCGAGATGTACAATCGCTTTCTAAATCTGTCCATTGCTCTGGGCTCCCTGTTCTGTGAATGGACAGAGGAGCTTTGCTTAACTAGCTCCTTCTTGGTGGCTACTGCCACCACTCCACCACTACAGCATCAACCGGGACTCCCTTGCTCCAGTGGGGTCTACAAGCAGGAAGGACTAGAAATTTGTCCTGGTATTTGGGGATAGGTTCGACAGTACCCAGATCCTTCCAAGCCTGTCGGGAAACCAAGTCAATCAGTTCATCTGCCTGGGGGGGTTCACCCAAAACGTACATGGTCCAGAACCGAAAACCTCCAGAAACACTGATTCTTCAGAAGGAGATTGGCAATTCTGTTTGAGGATTTTGAGGATATCTCCAAAGGAGATGTCATTGGGTGGGAATCTGGGGGATCCTTCTCCCTCATAAAAATCAGTGTCTTCTGTGAAAAACTCCATGGGTGAGTCTATGTGCTTCCTCTTACACGTCCTCTTCCAAGGAACCTCCTCCGTGGGGTATCAGAACGGGGGGGGGGGATTCCACTAGGGGAACTGTCTAGAGACTTCCTGGAACTGGCTGTCCATGTGGAATGGGTCTGAAGGGCTCAAAGCTTAGAACCAAAGGTGGGAGATGGGCAAGATCTGAGGTAAGAGAGGACAGTTCTCTGTGGAGAGAGAAAGTACTTTCTACCACCTTGAATGCCAAAGGACCAGGGGAACCCCCCCCCCCTTCGGAGCCAAAGCCTCTGAGGAAAGAAGGTCAGAGCAGCCCCCAGATCCAAACCTCAAGGGGAGAATTGGATCTGAGCTGTCCAGGGTTGAGGCTCCAAGAGGAAGGGCTGGATCTAACAAAGGCAGGGACAAACCCAACCCCTCAGACCCAGGGTAGCCCTCTCTGATCTGAGACCTGCTCTGATCTAATGGTATCAGAGCAGAAACAGTTAGGGACACAGTTAGAGTGGAAGAAGGTACTCTCCTTGGATGCAACACCGAACCTCTCGGGGATCTTATATTGGGACTCTGAAACTAACAGTTGGATCAGAGAAGTAAAGAGAATGGACTCAGCAGTTGCACTCATAGATCCATGAGGGGACAGAGCTGGCAGTACCCCCATCTGGATCTGAGCCTTGAGAAATTTCTGCATCATCCTATCCACATCGACCTCTGTCTAACTCATTGAAGACCTGGAAGATGCTGTGGATGAGGATCTAGAGTGTTTCATCAGAGTCTGAAAAAGTTGAGTGGGTACAGAAGGAGAAACAGACTTCAGAGCTTACTCTGGAGTACGGCTTCTGAATGTTGAATTGGTTGTCGTACCTGAGGATTTGGGATCCAAAAAGATGTAGAAGGCAAAGGGGAAATGACAATAAAAGCTAAACCTTTTGGATCTAATGAAGGCTTTGGATCAGAAGATGGCCCAAGAGGTTTCGGATCCGAGGTGGTCAGATCCGAAATTTTCCTAATCTTTTCCAGCGGTTCCAAAAGAAGCCCTTGGGGAGTTCTGAGGAGATCTCTTTCTGGTATCCAAAGAAACTTGTTTGAGTGCATTGCAGGGGATTTGAACCCCAGAAGAAACAGGTAGCAAGCCTTTTAATATCACTTTATTGCTCCTGTCAGATAAAGCCCTGGGATTAAAAGTGGCGCAAATGGGACAAAAGGAGTCAAGACGGTCAGCTCCCAGGCAATACACATACTTTTTGTGGGCGTCTGAGTTTGGGATCTTGTGCCCACAAGAGGCACACTTTTTGAAGCCAGTAGGTTTCTCTGACATGTCAGTGAGAGATCACACTGTAACCTATAAAGAAAAAAATTAACAATAAACAAAGTATTAAATAACAGTTTTTTTTTTTTTTTTTTTTTTTTTTACAGGAAGCTACAAGCCTTTGCAAGAAAGGAAAAAGAATACCTAAAAAGGTAAGGAAAGGAAAAAAAAAAAAGATATACCAACAATGGTACCAATACTACTCAAACTAAGTAAATGTTAAGAAGAGGATAAAACAGAAGAGAGACCCTAACGCCAGCGAAAAACTGCAGAGGGTGGAAATGGACAGAAGCAGCTACAAATTCTAAGAGAAAGGGGAAGAATGTTATACAAATACACTGAGTTATTGTACAAAAAATACTTCTTACTATGCTCAAGAATGGAACCTCCATCTAATCACGATGATAACAAATGAGAGCTGAGTATTTGGGGATAGAATAGAGCATTATGGGTAGAGGGAGGAGCTCAAGAGTTGGATCCAAGGATCGAATCCGATCTCATTTGTCAGGAATAATGAAAAGGGACAACATCAAATCACGTGCCACACACAAAAAAGTGTGTAAAAGTTCCTGCATAAGAGAAAGACGAAGTAGAAAAAAAGAAGTAAGACTTATAACACAAAGACATGCACATATAGTACAAGGCATAATTTTGCAAAGTGTTTCTGTGCAAACTGAAAATGAAACAAAGGATACCAACAGTGAGAAAGATGAATATGCACATGTGTATGCAATTTGTCAAGGTAATAGAACACAATATCACTGCATTTGACACAGAAAGTGGAATAAAATGAGAAAGGATAGAAATGTGGCATGTTAAAATACAAAATGGCAAACACAATGGGTTTCATGTATTGTTCCACCTTCAAAGCCGAAAAAAAAGTGAGACAGGTGAAGTCAGGGTCCTTACTGGAGAAGTGTAAAACAAAGCCGTACTGAAAGAAAATCATCCAAATACACTGCTGAATGACATTAGGAATGGACTTTATAGGTATTCAACAAACTTAAGTTACATCAGGTTAGCAGAGATGTAGCCAGAATTTTACAAGCTGTATGTACAAAAGCCATTATGCACTCCCAAAAGAGTCATAGGTCATACCATGGCACTGCTGACACAAAAATATACTATTTACTAATAAAGTTTTCTGGTGGCTGGTTTATGAGAAGCCAGAAGTATCTTTTGTACTGGGGAAGAGAAACTGTTTCACCTGGCAATTATTGGAAGTCGAGAAACCAAGCCGTCACCCTCAGATTTTGTAGGTTGGGATGGACTAGGCCCTGTAGATAAGATAACAGGTCTGTAGTTGGATCCAGAATTCATGGACGGTGAACTGAGGCCAGAGAAAGGAAAACCAGACTTGATGGGGCCAATAAGGTGCAATGAGAATCATTTTGCTTCTCAACCATTGAACTTTCTTCAAAAACTGGGGAATTACAGGGATTGGAGGGAAGGCATAAAGAAGTTCTTGGGGTCAATCGTGGAGAACAGCATCTCTTGGGGACTCCCCCCCAAGGGGTAACTAGGGCAAAGTAGCTGCTGCATTTGTAGTTTATGGAAGAGGTGAACAGATTGCAGCAAGGCTGACCCCATCAACGAAAGATCTTCTTCGCTACATTGGGATTGAGAGACCACTCGTGAGGCAGGAGAATGCATCTGCTCAGTTTGTCCACAATCATGTTGGAGTTCCCCAGAATGTGCATTGCTATCAGAAAGTGGTTGGAGCCGATTGCCCATTACCGAACTCTTAGGGCTTCCCGACAGAGGGTAGGAGCTGGGTCCCCCCTGTTTGTTCATGTACCAGGCCACTAACATGTTGTCTGACTGAACAGCATTTGTCCCTGAAGGGAGGGCAGATTGGAATGCTTGCAACGGTAAGAGCACTGCCCTCAGTTCTAGGACACTGATATGCAAATTGGCCTCTTGAGGGGACCAAGTGCCTTGGATTGTCTTTCCCCCTATCAGGGATGCATCCGTGGTCACTACAGCCTTGGGCTGAGGGGGAAAAGGGGCATCTCCATGATTTGTCTTCTGGCTTCATCCAACAAGATAAATTCTGCTTCCATCGGTTGGTTATGTGGATTGGGTGGGACACTGGATGAGTTAACAGTGACCACTGTGATGGCAGGAGCCACTGAAGTAGCCTCATGTAATACCTCAACCAGAGGAACTAAGGGGATAGTTGCTGCCATGAACCCAAGGAGCTATAAGACTAGATGAGCTGGAACTTTTGTCTTGAGAGAGTATCACTTGAAGTTGTAACCTCAACTTCACCAGTCTGTGAAGTGGAAAAGCAGCCATGCAGGATTCTGTGTTTAGTCTTGCTCCAATTAATTCTATGTCCTGTGTGGGGGATAGTTTTGACTTTTCTTTGTTTATTGAGATGCCTAATGACTCTGCAAGCCTTAGAATGGAGTCCAAGGCAGAAAGCAGCAGATGCCTGGTGGGGGCAGTGATGAGCCAGTCGTGTAAATATGAAAACACACGGAATCCCTGTATTCTTAAGTGAGCTGCTACCACTGTCATGTATTTGGTGAACACCCTGGGGGCTGTGTTGAGACCAAAGGGCAGTGCTCGAAATTGGTAATGACTGGTTCCTACCCAGAAGCAGTGGTATCTTCTGGAGCATTTGTCCATTTTTATGTGGTAATACACATCCTGAAGATCCACTGAGCACATCTAATCATCTTTCTCCAGAAAAGGAAGGACAGACTGAACTGTGACCATCTGGAATTTTGTCTGAAGTACACATTTGTTCAGAACACTGATGTCTAAGATTGGCCTCCAGTTCCCTGTTTTTTTGGCACTAAAAAGAATCTTGAGTAAAATCCGGATCCTATTTGGTCTGGTGGGACTATTTGGATGACTCTTTTTTGAAGCAGCTTTTAAATTTCTAGTGCTGGTATATTCCTCTGACTGTTTGGAACATCGGGGATTCGCGTTTGTGGTCTGGGATAAAGACTGAAGGGGTATGGTAGCCTCTGGTAATTACCGTATGCACCCAGGAATCCAATGCTATTGTATGCTAGGCTGAATGGTGCAGAGAGAATCTTCCTCTGATTGCTTCCAGAGGTGAGCAATCGGGCTGTCACTCAGCAGTGCTGATAGGGCTGTCCCAAAAAGGAATCCCTGGAACCCTGGTTGCGCGGGCCCCTCTGCTATGGGATGGGCATCTTCCTGAAGAGTTCCCCCCTCTGTCCCGGGAGGAATACTCACCATGTGTGTCCTGAAACAGCCCTTGAGACTTTCTGAACCACATCTTCCCACTCCTCTGATTTCTGGAGTAAGGTTGTTGAGGGGTTGAAAAACGCATGCCCCGGGCAGAAAGGGTCTTTCCATCCTTCTCACACCTGACTAATGTGTCTATGACTTTTGGTCCAAATAACGAAGTAGTATTAACGGGAGCATTAATAAAGGAAGACTTGAAGGGGTCCCCAAAGTCACATAAGTGCATCCAGGAGTGGCACCTGATGGCAATGCTTGTACCCACTGCCCTGGACGTTCCTTCGGCTGTATGTGCAACAAGCCATATGGATGAGTTGGGGATTGACTCCAGGGTGGCAAGCTGGTAGGCAACATAATCCCGGACCTTATCAGATACTGCTCCCACTAAGGACTCTGAAAGCTCAGTTATAAGATGACTTTGGAGTCAAGTGAAGTGTGCCAAAAAATTTAAAGACCATATGGCAAAGGTTAATGAAGAGAAGACCCACTTCCCAAATCTGTCCATTGTCCAGGACTCTTGGTTAAGAGGATGGACAGCTGGACTCTTCTCAGCGAGTTCCTTTTTTGTAGCAGCCGCCATCACCATTGCATCCACTGCTAGACCCTTCGACGAATGGGGTTAGTCCTCCAGCAATGAAAGAATGCTATTTGGTCCCCGGGAAACTGGCTCTATGGTATCAGGAGCCTTCCAAGCGTACTGCACAATGAGTTTGATCAGTTCATTGGCAGGCAGGGTCACCCAAGAAGTAGAAGGCTAGGCACAAAAAGCCTGCAAGAAAACAGACTTCCTGGAGGATGGGTTTGTGGGCTTCCAATCACCCCTCTGTTTCAGAATTTCCAGGCTGTCTCTGAAGAAGACATCATCAGGGGGTGACCGACAGGACCCCTCCCCTTCATCAAAACCTGTATCCTCAGTGACTGAGTCTTCTGGACAATCCCGGGTGCTTCCGCTTGCACAATCTCTTACCTTCCCCTCAGGGGGAAGGTCTGAGGAGGACTCCGAAGATGGGGGACCCTGCAGTAGGCTATCTTGCTGCTCTTATGCCCACTGCCCCAAGGTAGCAGATTGTAACAGCTATGAGCAAGAGGATATATAAATGTGACACTCTGACGGGGATGGTGCCAACTGTGAGCCTGCTGACGCAAGGGATCTCTCCATAACCTGGAAGGCAGGCCTGCCCGAAGAGGGATGGAAGCCCAGAACCAAGAAAGACAACCTCGGAACTGGGGTCACACCCCACACTGATGAACCCCCTCCCAAAGTAGGAGCCACGAGAACACTTGTAACTGCCAGGACACTAGGAACCATAGAAGGCGCCATGGAAAAAAGAAGAGCCGATCCAGGGATTTTAGAGCAGGCAGCCAAATCATGGTCCCATGGGTGGGTTGTCTCTGATGGAGCCTCAGACCACAGAGTCGGTTCCAGAACTAAGGTGAGATCCACCATCAGTACCGAAGTAGCTGGCACTGGGAATGTCGAAGTAATGGGCTCCAAGACCTGCAGAGAGGTTGAAGGAGGAAGATAAGTGGGTGTCCTGGGAGAGTAACCCTCGGCTCTGGGTGGGAGAGAGGTCCTTCGGGGAAAAGGAAGGCCTCTGGCTGCCAAGAGCTGATCCACCAATCTGACTACATCTACCTCTGAAAGGCTCCTGGTGGAATGGATGAGACATCCTTGAGGCCAATTCTTGACTTTCAAGAAATGGACTTAATTGCTGACCCAAGAAGGGGTCTGTAGATGGGGAGTATCTAGTCCTGGGTGTACTCTCAACCTTCTGCACAATGGTCTGTTGACCAGTAATTTGCTTTACAGTGGAGGACATTACCAGAATATTTGGAGAGACTATTGTTGGTGCCAAGAGGATCATGGATACTGATGATAAGGTCGGTGCCGTAGGAGTTTTGATAGCTTCAATAACAATCAGCACCATGGGAGATGTGGCAGATTTCAGGGCCAGAGGAGGAGTCAGTGCAGATTTAGATATTTTAGGCCTCGGTTCTGAAGGCTAAGTCGAAACCTGAGACTTAGCAGTTTTAGCTTCTTTTACCTTAGGGGACAAAGGTACTGAATGGCTCCTTTTCTTAGATTCCTTTCTGGGACACTTAGATGTCTCCGCTTCAGACAAAGCCTCACTAAAAGGGCATTTTAACAGCCCTTTGAGAATAAGTTTGTTTGACCACTCTAAAAGGGTGTGAGCACTGAAACCCTTGCAAAGTTCACATGGTGGTTGTTTCTCCAAATGAGGGGCACCTAAAAAATAAACACATGAAAGATGCCCATCAGAGTTGGGCATCTTTCTGCCACAGTCCCCACATTGCTTAAAACCTGTGGTTCCCTTTTGTTTTTCTGCAATCGTTCAAAAAACAGCAAGAGGGCATGCATACAGACACACACACACAAAAATGGGAAAAAAAAACAGGTAGTACAGAATTTTTTTTTTTTAATGAATATACCAACAATGGCACCTAGAGAAATACTCCCAAGAGGGTAATAGAAAGAAAGAAGGAAAATAAAGATACAAACAATGGTATCAAAGAATTACCAGAGATAGAGGGAAAGAAAGGGCTTACATCAATGATGGCAAGTAGAAACTACCCAGACAAGGTAAAGGAAAGGTTATACAAACACTCACACCAATGCACACTGCTAATAATAACTACAAAGGAGAACGAGCAACAAATTAAACACGCAGAGAAAAATATAGGGATATATATGTATATCAAAGAAAAAAGTTTAGCACTTAGCTGAGAGCACGGCTGACGCGTCTGATTGTCTACATGGCAAACAAAATCTGAGGTGAAGGGGAGAGGGCCAGTATGGTAGCTTTGACTTGAGAGTTTCTGGCTGGCGTGAGCTTGATATAATGGCTGAGTCGGTTCAGTGGATCGTAACTGAACCCAACAGTCAAGTATGAATGAAGATTGACAACATCAGATCTTAAACCAAATTAGATCCGAACCAGACCAAGAACAAAATGATGTATCCAAAGGCTCAACAGGAACAAAAAATTAAAAATGACTTAAATAAAACTCTGTTTTAATGAAATGATAAAAAATTCCACATCAAGCGCTTTCGCCTGGAGGCGTTCAACATCAGATCTTAAGTTACATCAGGTTATCAGGAAGTAGCCAGAATTTTACAAACTGTATGCACAGAAGCCGTTATACAACCCCAAGATTGTCATAAGTCACACCATGGCACTGCTGATCACAGAACCTTATTCCACCTCTTCCCCACCCCCAAAAGATACAAGTCACACAACAACACTGCAGAATATAGTACAAATACTCTCTAGGAACAATGGCTTTTTGGTAGTATATGCGCACATCAAAGGAACACAGTTCAAATACCAAAAGGTACCAAAAAAATCACTAGTAAATCCAAACAGGTACCGAAGGTGAAACAATAAAGCCACAGATAGAGATAATAAGAACTGCCATTTTAATGCAAACCAAAATACCAGGATGTTAAAAACAGAACACATTAACGTCCTACAATTATGTTTTCATTTAAACACTTCTTCAGATCTGGGCATGCGTTAAACTAAAGCAGTTTTATACACCAAACGTGATGACATCATAAACTCAATTAACCAATAAATTTATAAAAGCTGTTAAACTTGCTGTTCAAAATGTATATTAACTACACAACTCACTGACTAATATCATTAAAATCACAATGAATTAAAAACTGCTTTTATTTTGTACTTAATCACCAAAATATTGAATAAAAAAATTAAATATATTCTAAATCCTACAAGCTTCATAAGAAAGCTACATCTACTAGTTCAAAAGAGAATTTTATTTAAATAATAAAAAAAAATTATTATATAAAAAAGTTAAATAAATAAATACTTAAAACCCCGAGTTTAAATAAGGAAGAAAAGAGTGTTATAATTTACAAGCTCTCAACTTCAGTACAGGAGCTATAGAAATATGTTAATTCAAACCAGGCCATTTATTGGCCTGCAGTGTCATTTGCCACCAAAGTTCCCTGTACTCAATCTTCTCTTTTCACAAACCACCTCTTCTATCAATATTAATTTTCTCTATAACAAAAAATAAATTATGAGCTTCTGGACATTCTTGTTTGTGTTTATAAAGTGGATTAGTTTCTTTCCCAGTCTGAATATCATAAATATGTTCATAAATCCTTCTCTTAAGTTTCGTTCCATTTTACCCACGTAGAACACCTGGCATATCTGGCATATGGCCAGATACACCAGTCCATAAGTATCACAATTACTAAACTCATTACCCTTCAAAACTATGTTCCTACTTACTAAAGAAACACTGTTTCTATTTACTATAAATTCACATTGTGCGCATGGACCACACTTGTAAGTTCCTTTTATCTTATTACTGATCTTTTTCCTTGTTTCGTGGTTAACTTCCATTAAGTTTTTCAACATTTTTATAAACTACCTACAACTTGTCTTTGGGTATCATTTCTAAGTCAGTTAATGATAGGAACCTATTCCATTCACTATTAAGGACTTCCCTGACTATCTTAGAACTAGCATTGTACTCAATTACTAATGTTCTGTCAAAATTCCCATCTTTATTATCGTTGATAGAGACAGTTACTTCCTTATCTATACCTAAAATAGGTTTAAACTTTCCATCTCTACCTTCCAAAACTTCCCTTTCAACTTGCCTAAATAGCCAGTTTGGATAGTTCCTAGCCTTGAACATTTTATGTAGTAGTTCAATCTCTTTCTTAAAATCTTTATCACTAGATGTCATCCTGCTGGATCTAATGTATTGCCCCTTTACAATATTTTTCTTATAATGCATGGGGTGTGCACTATTAAAATGTAAATAAAAATTACAGTAAAAACTCTTCCTAAACACTTTCGAACTAAAACTATAATCTTTTTTATAAATTTCATTGTCCAAGTACTCCACTCTATCAAAACTAAATTTATAAATACATTTTAAAAAACAGTAGTCTTATTTAAAAAATCTAAAAACCTTATTACTTCATCCTCTGAGCCAAACCATAAAATACAAATGTCATCAAGGAATCTTTTATACATATTCCAACAGTGACTACAGACAGAGTTTACAACAAACTTCTCTTCCCTCCTTGCTAAAACCAGGTCTGCATAAGTTGGCACGCATATCGCGCCCATTGCCACCCCTTTTGTCTGATGGAAAAATTCCCCTTTGAAATAAATATAATTATATTTCAAGACTAAGTCTAATAACTGTAAAATTAATGTACATTCATTAAGGGTTAAAGTACTGTCCTCAAATATAATTTCCTCCAATAAACACAATCCTTCCTCATGGGGTATACTTGAAAATAAATCTACCACATCTATGGTTAAAAATCCTATTTGTTCTTTAAATAATTCTTGTTTAAGGCTTCTTAAAAAGTCCCATGAATCTCTTAAAATATTTTGTCTCTTCAACCATAGACCCTTCAATTTTGTATCTATATATTTAGCAAGGGGAAGAGTTTTTGACTCTTCAGCTGAAAACATTGGCTTTAATGGAGGGTCAATGCCATCCTTATGCGTTTTGGGGATCCCAAATATAGTTGGGATCTTTGGTTTTTCTACCCTTAGGTATTTCAATGTTTTTTGATCAATCAAACATTCAATTAACAAATCTTTCAACACTAAATCGATTCTTCTGTAAGAACTATTGATCTCATTCCTAGAAATACAAGAGTACCTCTCTGTGTCCCTTAATATTTCATTCATTTTGGTTTCATATAAATAAACATCCATTAGCACCATCCTCCTCCCTTGTCAGGTTTCATTACTCTTAAATTACTGTTTTTCCTGAGATCCTGTAACACTTTATTCTTACCCAAATCCAGATTATACTTATATTTTACTTTATTGAAATGTCTAATTTCATTCTCTACAAGATTTTCAAAAGTCCTTATTTGGGGATGTAGAGGTGGATTAAAGGTACTTTTCCTTACAAGGTTCCTGGGACCCTGAATTTTACCCTGATTAAAAAACACTTGAAAATTTATTTTTCTCATAAACATCTTCACATCCAGTAAGGTTCTTGTTAAGTCATCCTTTTTAATATGTATGTATTTGATTCCTTTTGACAAAAGGCTGAAGTGTTCATTACTCAAAATTACATCACTAAAATTATAAATACTAAAATTGTCTTTTCTAAATCTGTATGGATTGTCTATGTCCTGCCTGATTAATTCAATTTCTAAGTCAGGGTGGGTGGTACTGCCTGCATAAATACCTCCCCCTCACCCTTCTTGCTCCTCCTCAAAAATTTGTATAATAATGATGTTGCTCTTCACCCCTATTCCTAAGTCTCTCTGATCTACGGTGCGGTGGGTATTTAGAAAAATCATCTAGGTCAGTGACATGTTCCCCAACCCTTGTATTTTATTCATAATTATTACCATTTTCCTCCCTTTTATCGCTATTTTCCCAAAACCTTAGCCTTCGGTTTGGGATAACTAACAACATTCTTGTAATCATTAATATCCCTTTCAAGTTTTTTGATTTTTCTTCTGATTAATTTGTCACATTGTCCATCAATATCTTGTCTAATATTGTCATATTTTTCTTTTCCAATCGGGATAGAAAAAATCAAGTTGTCTTTAATACATTCATTAAGTACCTCAATGTCTTTCAATAAATCAGATTTAACCCTATTATTCTCATTAATCATACATTTTAACATTTCAAGTCCACATCTGTTAAAAATACATATTAAATCTTTGTGAAAGAGCAACATCATTATTATACAAATTTTCGAGGAGGAGCAAGAAGGGTGAGGGAGAGGTATTAATGCAGGACAATACCACCCACCCTGAATTAGAAATTGAAATAATCAGGCAGGACATAGACAATCCATACAGATTTAGAAAAGACAATTTTAGTATTTATAATTTTAGTGATGTAATTTTGAGTAATGAACACTTCAGCCTTTTGTCAAAAGGAATCAAATACATACATATTAAAAGGGTGACTTAACAAGAACCTTACTGGATGTGAAGATGTTTATGAGAAAAATAAATTTTCAAGTGTTTTTTAATCAGGGTAAAATTCAGGGTCCCAGGAATCTTGTAAGGAAAAGTACCTTTAATCCACCTCTCCATCCCCAAATAAGGAATTTTGAAAATCTTGTAGAGAATGAAATTAGACAAAATTTCAATAAAGTAAAATATAATTATAATCTGGACTTGGGTGAGAATAAAGTGTTACAGGATCACAGGAACAACTGTAATTTAAGAGTAATGAAACCTGACAAGGGAGGGAGGATGGTGCTAATGGATGTTTATTTATATGAAACTAAAATGAATGAAATATTAAGGGACACAGAGAGGTACTCTTGTGTTTCTAGGAATGAGATTTAGTATTGTTAGATTTGTTAACTGAAGGTTTGATTGATCAAAAAACATTGAAATACCTAAGGGTAGAAAAACCAAGGATCCCAACTATATTTGGGATCCCCAAAACGCATAAGGATGGCACTGACCCTCCGTTAAGGCCAATTGTTTCAGCCTAAGGGTCAAAAACCCTTCCCCCTTGCTAAATATATAGATACAAAATTGAAGGGTCTATGGTTGAAGAGACAAAACACTTTAAGAGATTCATGGGACTTTTTAAGAAGCCTTAAACAAGAATTATTTAAAGAACAAATAGGATTTTTAACCACAGAAGTGGTAAATTTATTTTCAAGTATACCCATGAGGAAGGATTGTGTTGACTGGAGGAAGTTATATTTGAGGACAGTACTTTAACCCTTAATGAATGTATGTTAATTTTACAATTATTAGACTTAGTCTTGAAATATAATTATATTTATTTCAAAGGGGAATTTTTCCATCAGACAAAAGGGGTGGCAATGGGCATGATATGTGCGCCAACGTATGCAAACCTGGTTTTAACAAGGTGGGAAGAGACGTTTGTTGTAAACTCTGTCTATAGTCACTGTTCTGATATGTATAAAAGATTCCTTGATGACATTTGTACTTTATGGTCTGGCTCAGAGGATGAAGTAATAAAGTTTCTAGATTTTTTTTAAATAAGACTACTGTTTTTTTTAGAATAAGCCGCGGTGGTGCAGTGGTAACATTGTCGCCTCACAGCAAGAGGTTCTCCAGTTCGATTCTTGGGCTGGAGCGCCTTCTGTGTGGAGTCTGCATGTCCTCCCCACGGTCGAGTGGCTGGAGTTCAAAAGACATGCGTAAATGGGTGTGCCTTTGTTGAAGGTTGGGCGTCGAGCAGGCACCTCGGCACTATAAAAATCTACTGCCAATCATTAGTGGACCGGAGTTCCACTGTGGTGACCCCTAACCAGGAAAAGGCGAAAAAAGAAGAATTACAACAACTTATAGATTTAGTTTTGACAGATTGAAGTACTTGGACATTGAAATTTATAAAAAAGGTGATAGTTTTAGTTCAAAAGTGTTTAGGAAGAGTTCTTACTGCAATTCTTATTTACTTTTTAATAGTGTGCACCCCATGCACTATAAGAAAAATATTGTAAAAAGGCACTACATTAGATCCAGCAGGATGACGTCTAATGATGAAAATTTTAAGAAAGAGATTGAACTACTACATAAAATGTTCAAGGCTAGGAATTATCCAGACTGGCTACTTAGGCAAGTTGAAAGGGAAGTTTTGGTAGGTAGAGATGGGAAGTTTAAACCTATTTTAGGTATAGATTAATAGATAACTGTCCCTACCAAGGATGATAAAGATAGGAAGTTTGACAGAGCATTACTAATTGAATACAATGCTAGTTCTAAGACAGTCTGAGAAGTCCTTAACAGTGAATGGAATAGGTTCCTATCATTATCTGACTTAGAAATGATACCCAAAGACAAGTTGAAGGAAGTTTATAAAAATGCTAGCTGTTTGAAAAACTTAATGGAAGTTAACCAAGAAACAAGGAAAAAGATCAGTAATAAAAGAAAAGGAACTTACAAGTGTGGTCGATGTGCACAATGTGAATTTATAGTAAATAAAAACAGTGTTTCTTTAGTAAGTATGAACATAGTTTTGAAGAGTAATGAGTTTAATAATTGTAATACTTATGGACTGTTGTATCTGGCCATGTGCCAGATATGCCAGACGTACTACGTGGGTAAAATGGAACGCAAACTTAAGAAAAGGATTTATGAACATATTTATGATATTCAGACCGGGAAAGAAACTAATGCACTTTATAAACACAAACAAGAATGTCCAGAAGCTCTTTATTTTTTTTTTTATAGAGCAAATTAATATTGATGGAAGAGGTGGTTTGTGGGAATAGAAGATCGAGTACAGGCAGCTTTGGTGGCAAATGACGCTGCAGGCCAGTAAGAGGCCAGGTTTGAATGAACATATGTCTATTGCTCCTGTACTGAAGTTGAGAGTTGCTAAATTATAACACTCTTTTCTTCCTTATTTAAACTCGGTGTTTTAAGTATTTATTTATTTAACTTTTTTAAATAACAATTTTTTTTTACATTTAAATAAAATTCTCTTTTGAACTAGTAGATGGAGCTTTCATATGAAGCTTGTAGGATTTTTTTTATTCAATATTTTGGTGATTAAGTACAAAATTAAAGCAGTTTTTAATTCATTGTGATTTTAATGATATTAGTCACTGAGTCGTGTATTTAATATACATTTTGAACAAGCAAGTTTAAGAGTTTTTATAAATTTATTGGTTAATTGATTTTATGATGTCATCAAGTTTGGTGTATAAAACTGTTTTAGTTTAACGCATGCCCACATCTGAAAAAGTGTTTAAACGAAAACGTAATTGTAGGATGTTAATGTGTTCTGTTTTTAACATCCTGGTATTTTGGTTTACATTAAAACTTCTGTTCTTACCACCTCTATCTGTGACTTTATTGTTTCACCTTCAGTACCTATTTGGATATGTGCACATCACACAGAACAGCTTTTGGTTACAGTGCTGCTTTGGAACAAGACTATGTATGACAATTATCATATATCTGTGATAAGCTTCTGCACAAATCTCTCAATCTGCATACAATGAAAATAGGAACAAAGCTCCTTGAAAAACTAAAAATCTAGGCAACTAATTGGCATAAAACATAACTACCAAATAGCATATAACTACTCCCACTTCCAGTAGAAATGTGGGATACTACTCAGAAACACGTTTAAAAAACAAGAGTGACAAAATTATGAATATGTATGTATGTATATATATATATATATATATATATATATATATATATATATATATATACACACACACACACATAAAGACACTGTCAGACAGTGCAAAATCTATAGACTTTAATGAACTGCACTTCAAAATTCTACAAAACACGGTAATTTATTGTTGTATCAGAAAAAATTAAGGCATAAGATGTATGTCCTCCTTCATGTTATCGTTGCCATTGGTATGTTGGTAATGTACTGTCATTTCCTGGCTACTAGGCAGCTTCAAAAATCACATGTAATGAGGGGGATTCAGAAAATTGTAGGAAGGGGTTAATTAACCCTGAAGATAGGAACATACATCCAAATATAGGGCCATCCTGTGCAAGGGTAAATCAGTTGAGAGGTCTACTTCTGTACAGCATTATGTTAACTTGTAAGTGGACCTCTGTGGGACTAAAGTACTGATGTTCAGTACCTCTCAGTGCCACAGTGATCCATTCACACTAATGTCAATATGCAGAACTACTAAGTATTAGTACTGCAACATGGCAGTCATTCCCACAGAGGTCAATTAACTTTCAGCCTCACACTATCCAAACTTGTTCTTGTTTTCCTCACACTTTGTCTTACTCGCTAGATTTCCTGCTACATTTCAACGTTTTAGGCAAGGCTCAAAAGACAAACCCACTGCCGTAATTAGCACAAGTAACAAAAAACTGAGGGTAATGCTGCTCAATGCCAGAGTCTAAACCTCAAAATGCATGCACTCGAGGCACTCTACAGTATGGAGAAAAACTGATATATGTGCAGTAACAGAAACCTGGTTTAAGGCTCCAGAGAGCACCCCAGCACTACCAGGCTACAACTCATACCATACATTTCGGCCACAAAACCCAGACCGAAATACAAAAGGCAGGGGTGTATCCATATTCATCAAGGATATCCACACCTCCACGTTAGTGGCACAGCAAGATGCTTCAGAGATCATCCACGTGCAATTAACAATGGGCAAAACTGCAATTCAAACTGTAGCTTGCTACAGATCACCCACCATGTCGCAGGACCCCCATTCCGTGTTTCTGAAAACACTGGGAAACATAAAGGTCCTACCAAACACCCTGATATTGGGTGATTTTAATTACCCAAACATTAACTGGGAGAGCTACTCAAGTACTAACTCCCTTGCCCAGCATTTCCTAGAATTTATAAACTCAAACACCCTGGATCAACTGGTCAATACCCCCACCAGAGGTGACAACATATTGGACCTGGTCAACACCAACATGGGCGACCAGTGTTCCACACTGGAGGGCAACCCCTCGCTGGTTAGATCTGACCATAAACTAATCACGTTGAATATCCACATTCCGCCCCCACACCCAGTCAAAGAAACCACCGTGAAAAAATTTTCAAAAGCAAATTTCACGTTACTTAAGACCAAGGTGGAAAGTTTCAAAGCCCCCATGCTAAAGGATAATGCTGCCCAAGCTGTAAAATCCTTTACTAATGCATTCTACAGGCACCTACAAGAATGCATGGATCGTGCTATGCCAAGCAAAAAAAGACTCACTCCTCCAAGAAAGGGAAACCAGTCTGGTGGACCCCTGTCATAAACAAGCTATACAATAGAAAGAGGAAACTAATACAGAAAAGAGTAAAATCCCAAGAAGGGAAGACATTCCTGATCAGTATCAGCTAGAAACTACAATCCCTCATAAAATCATCCAAGGCTAGCTTCGAAAGAAAAATTGTCAAGGACTCCAAAGATAACCATAAGGCATTCTTTAGCTATGTCAAGAATCTAAATGGCAATTCTCAGATCTGCTCGGAGTTGGTGTAGAATGGCACAAAATACACTGAACCGACCGATATCCCTAACATCCTGGCAGACAGGTTCATTGAAACTTCACCCCACTCTCACCCTCAAAAGGGCCCATAACTATACCAGACGAATGTAGTGCCCTGAAATCACAGACACTCAGGTTAAAACAGCCCTCTCCAAAGCCAAAAAAAAGAAGTTATGTCCTTACCATAACGTTCCATGTGGAGTGTTCATCTCGCCTTTGTTCTTATACACGGGTTCGGAGCCGATCCTCGGCTCCGAGTCGGCCGCATCGCAAAGCTCTGCATCTCAGAGAAGCTCGAGACCAGCCTATATCCCACAATCCTCCCTGCCATTATTCAGATCTAGTTTGCAAACAAACCAGACTGATAATCCAAAACCTCAGGTGCAAGAACTACACACTCTCTCAGGCATTCAGAGACACTCTCTCACCATAGCAAATAACTAAGGGTAGTAGCATATACCCCATGATACACAGGACCATATACCCCGGAAGGGGTTAAGACAATTCGATCAGAATCTAGTCCTACCCGTTCTTCCAAAACACGTGGGGAGGGGAAGGGAGGCAATGTAAGAACAAAGGCGAGATGAACACTCCACATGGAACGTTATGGTAAGGACATAACTTCTTTATGTGAGAGTGTTCAATCTCACCGTTTGTTCTTACACACGGGAAGCGTCCCTAGCTCCGTCACCCCGAGTGACTCATGGAAGAACGTTCCTAAGCACAGTGGAACCAAAAGATGTCCTGTCTTTGGAGACTTTGTCCACTCTATAATGAGTGATGAAAGTATGTGGCTTAGACCACGTGGCTGCTGCACAAATCGTGTCCAAAGGCAAGTGAGCTGCATGAGCCAAAGAAGTGGAAACGGATCTGGTAGAATGGGCCTTAGGTTTGGTGGGTAAGGACTGATTTGACTTAGAGTATACCAAGGCTATACAATCAGCAAGCCATTTAGATAATGTACGTTTTGTAATTGCCATGCCCTTTTTATTGTCTGCAAACGCGACAAAGAGCTGATCTGTCTTCCTGTAAGTTTTAGTCCTATCCAAATAAAATCTTAACTGTCTGTGAACATCTAACTTGTAAAGCATATACTCCAACTTGTTAGTATGGTTCTTGAAGAAGGTAGGGATTCTATGGATTGGTTAATATTTGTAACGGAACATACCTTTGGAAGGAAAGATGGGTTTGTACGTAAAGAGACTCTATCTGGATGGAAAATCAAGTAAGGTGGTCTGACCGATAATGCTTGCAGCTCTGACACTCTTCGAGCTGAAGTAACAGCTACGCGGAAAAGTGCCTTCCACGATAAGAACTTTAGAAGGCAGGACGAAGCAGGTTCAAAGGGTGCAACATGAGCTGTGACAGTAACAAATTTAAGCTCCATGGAAAGAAAGGTTTCCTGACGGGCGGTCGAAGATGGAAGGTTCCTTTTATAAAAGCCTTACAAAGTCTGTGAGACATAATGGGAGAACCGTCCTCACCAATATGGAAGTTCGATATGGCCGCCAACTGTACTCTTAGTGTGGAAGCAGAAGCTCCTTCGTGAAAGAGGATGGATAAGAATTCCAATACTTTATGTAGAGGAGCTACCAGGGGGTCTAAGTGTTGGCTAGACGCCCAGTACACAAAGCGTTTCCATTTACTCCTGTAGAGTTTTGTAGTGGAAGCTTTATGAGAAGCAACCGGAATGTGTTAAACTGCCGGAGAAAGTAGATCAGACCTGGCTAGGCAGGGAAGCGGAGCAGCCAAGCTGCTAGTTTGAGGGACTGAAGAGACGGGTAAGGAACTCCCGATGAATGAGTCAGTAGATCTGGTACTGGGTCCAGAATCCACAGTTCCTCTGTTTGATGGGCTTGAAGAAAGGGGAACCATATCTGCCGAGGCCAGAATGGGGCTATGAGTATTATTGTCCTTTCCAGGTTCCTGGCTTTCTGAAGAAATCTGGGAATCAAGGCAGTAGGTGTAAATGCATATAGGAGACCCGGGGGCCAATCGTGTATCAGTGCGTCCCTGGGGACATCCCTCGGAGGGGGTAGAAGGGCAAAGTAGCTTCTGCATTTTGCATTCAACGGGGAAGCAAATAGATCGCAGCAAGGCTGGCCCCATCTGTGGAAGATCTTTTCAGCCATCTGTGGATTGAGGGACCACTCATGAGGTAACAGGATGGCTCTGCTCAACCAGTCCGCAATGACATTGGATGACCCCGGGATGTGCGTTGCTATCAGAAAGCGACCCGTGGACTCTGCCCATTGCCAAATTCTCATGGCCTCTCTGCATAACGGGTAAGACCTGATTCCCCCTTGCTTGTTTATGTACCAGACCACAGACATGTTGTCCGTCTGAACTGGTACTGTTCCTAGAGGTAAGAGGGCTTGGAAGTGTTGCAACGCCAGGAACACCACCCTCAGCTCCAGAACATTTATGTGTAGAGTGTACTCCATGTTGGACCATTCCCCTTGGACTGTTCTTCCCTGAAATAGACCCCCCCCACCCTATCAGAGAAGCGTCCGTGGTTACTGTGGATGTCGGACTGGGTAGAACAAACGGACGACCCATAGTGAGATCCTGACTGTACACCCACCATGAGAGGTCTTGTCTGCAAGAGTCTGTTATCATAATCTCGTGCACTAGGGGTAAGTGCTGGAATGACCACTGTGCGAAAAGCAGCCATTGGAGGATCCTCATGTGTAATCTTCCCATAGGAACTGTGATCAGGGAAGCTGCCATTAGTCCCAAAACTTTCAATACCAGTTTGGCCGGGGCTTTCTTGATCTCTAGTAGAAGAAGAACCTGTTGTTTGAGGGTTGACGCCCTTATTGGAGGGAGCTTTAGCAGTGTTAATCGTATATCTAGGTCTGCTCTGATGAATGAAATACGCTGTGAGGGCGATAAGCAAGACTTTTTGAAGTTTATCGAAATCCCTAGGTGGGAACAAAGGTCGACTGTGTAGTCTCTGACTTGTATGAGGAGCCGCTCGGTGGTGGCGGTGAGGAGCCAGTCATCCAGATAGGGAAACACCTCAAGTGAGACGCAATTACTGCCATGCATTTGGTGAATACCCTGGGGGCTGAGGTGAGTCCAATGGGCAGAGCTCGAAACTGAAAGTGACTGGCTCCCAGCCGGAAGCACAGGTGATCTCTGGACGGTCTGGCCATTTTGATGTGGTGGTACGCATCTTTGAGATCTATTGAGCACATCCAATCGTCCTTCTGTAAGAAGAAGGATCGATTGAAGAGTGACCATCCGGAACTTTTCCTTCTTCACAAAGGTGTTGAGATGGCTGAGATCTAAAATCGGTCTCCAGTCCCCTGTCTATTTTGGAACTAAAAAGAACCTTGAGTAAGTTCCAGATCCTCTTTGGTCCGCCGGGACTGGTTGGATGACTCTGTTTTTGAGCAGCTTTGAAATTTCTACAGCTGCTGGGCTTCGCAGATGGGGTGGCACATCTGGAAACCTTCTTTGTTGAGGTGGAGTTGATGTGAAGGGGATTTTGTATCCTCTGGTTATAATGCTTTTTACCCAGGAATCCGAAGTAATATTTAGCCAGGCCTGTGGGTATAAAGCCAAGCGACCCCCGACTGCCTCCAGAGCAGGACAGCCAGGCCTCCGTTCAGGAGTGCTGGAAAGGCTTCCCAGGGACGGTATCCCTGTCGCCTTGGTTATGCGGACCCCCTCTGCCGCCGGGGCAGCGTCTTCCATTTCTACCCCCCCCTGCCTCTGGAGGGGGTATCACTCTGTGTGGCTTGGAAAGACCCCTGATTCTTACGGAACCACATTTTCCCACCTCGTTGCCCTTTGGGGTACGGTCTAGTTGGAGCGGAAAAACAGACCTCAACAGCAGACAGGTCTTTCCCTCTTGGTCACACCAAGTCAGAGTCTCCTTCACCTTGGGCCTGAAGAGTGTGGCACCATCAAAGGGGGCATTCGCAAAGGAAGACTTGAAGGCTTCCGCAAAGGAGCACAGCCGCATCCAGGATTGTCTTCGAAGAGCAATCGCTGAAGCTGCAGCTCTACTCGATCCTTCGGCCGCATACGAGATGAGCCTCATGGATAAGTTTACTATGGAGGTAAGGGTGTTAAGTTGTGCTGTTACCTTATCTAAAACAGCAGCATCTTTGTTACCCTGGAGGGTATCTGTCAGCTCCTTGATGAGATCCCTCTGCAGATGTGTGAAATGTGTCAAATAGTTTAGCGAATGCATGGAAAAAGTCACTGAACTAAAAACGCACTTCCCGTATCTGACCATAGTCCTAGAATCCTTATTAGGAGGATGAACAGATGAGGAAGACTCAGACATCTCCTTTTTCGTGGCTGCCACCACCACCATAGCATCGACCGGAACTCCCTTGGTGAGATAAGTCTTGTCCTGGGGGGCGGTGATAAATTTGTTTGGTTTTCTAGGGCCTGGTTCCACTGTGTCAGGTGCCTCCCACGCCCTTCGAGCAATCAGTTCCATTAATTCATCGAAGGGCGGAGTCACCCAGGAGGTAGAAGGTTGAGCCCCAAATGCCTTCAGCAGCACCGACTCATCCTCAGTGGGGGCTAGGGATTGCCAATCACCCATCTGTTTCAAGATCTCCAGGATGTCCGCAAATGACACATCCTCAGAGGGGGATTTTGGGGACCCCTCTACCTCATCCAAGTCGGTGTCAGACGTTAGAGATTCCTGTGGGGAATCTATGTGCCTCCTCTTGCACAACCGTTTCCTCGGGACCTCATTAGAGGGGGCTTCTGGTGAGGCCTCCAAGGAACAGGCGGAACCCTCTGGGGGTGGCTGAGGCAATGTGGCTCTACGCTTTGGATGGGTCGTGGGGGCAGAAACAGAAAGCGGCCCTTTTGGGGAAGGAGAAGACGCCTCTGATGAAGTGGTTGTCTGTGCAGACAATACTTTCCTCATAAGGTCAAAAACCCTGAACCCCGGGCCGAGGACTCCCCCGGTTCCAAAGAACACGGGAGCATCCCAGACACAGGGGCTGTGGGCTCCGACCCCGAGGACGGAGCCGAGCCAGTCTGCGCCGAGGCCCCTAGAGGGAGAGTTGGCACCAGCAGGTCGGTACGACTCTCGGTCCCAGAACCGAGGAGAGACCGTCGGCTCCGCGACTCACCTACTGGTTCCGAAGGAGTTGAAGTCAATGGTGTTGATCGTGCAATGGACGGTTTCAGCACCGAGGGCTCCACTATCATCAGCTCATCCTCTCCTGGCTCCGAGATCTGGATGGGTCTCGAAGAAGGACCCATTGGAGATATTGGGAGGCCTTCTAGTTTCGACACCAACTGGGAGGAAACTGCAATCAACTTGGAAAGGGCCGTGTTTTCCATGAGTTTCTGCACGACATGATCCACATCTGTCTCAGATAACGGTCTGGAAGAATGGGTCGAAGGAGCTGAAGATGGCACCGACCGAAGAATGGACGGTGGTGGCAGCTCCGACACTGGTTCCAAGATCTGGGGCTCAGAGAAAGATAAACGTTCGACGCTCGGCTCTGAGGTCTGTGGAACCGGCGAACGAACCTTTGAAGATGAACTCGGAGCCGATGACATGGGCTCCGACATCTTCGACCCCTTTGAGGATTTAGAAGCCTGATCCGATTTGTCCAAAGCCTCTTGAAAGGCAGGCTTAAGCAACCCTCTGTCTATAAGCTTCCTGCATCTATCTGTCATGACCCTCCCGCTAAAGGAATAACATATAGAGCAATCCTCTTGAAGGTGGAGAGGGCCAAGACAGTAAACGCAGGACGCGTGGTTGTCAGTGATGGACATTTTCTGCCCACACTGACATCTTTTAAAGCCGGATTTTGCTTTCTCCGACATGACTGAAGAAGTAAAAACACTTCACTAGGTTGATAACAAGAAAAAAACTATTAATAACTAATTTCTATATATATATGTAGAGTAAATAAAAAACACTCAACAAAACCACACCGAGAGAAAAGGGTAGGCCACAAAAAGGTGCCTGAAGAATAATATGAGGAATATTATAATAATAATCACACACACACACACACACTTCTATATTATACTAACTATTAGAAACTTATTTGTGCAAAACAAAAAAGAAGTAGCTTATCTGAAAGAAGCAAAAATTATCAAATTTTTCTCTGGTCCGAGCTCTCCTCGATCCGATCTGTTGCAGCAGCAAACTAGATCTGGGTAATGGCAGGGAGGATTGTGGGATATAGGCTGGTCTCGAGCTTCTCTGAGATGCAGAGCTTTGCAATGCGGCCGACTCGGAGCCGAGGATCGGCTCCGAACCCGTGTGTAAGAACAAACGGTGAGATTGAACACTCTCACATCACAGCATCAATGGGACCAGACGGTGTCCCAGGCTGCGTCCTACACAACCTCAAAGATGAACTAACCCATCTCCGAAACACACTGTTTAAACTCAGCCTCTATACAGGCTACGTGCCCATAGAGTGGCACACAGCAACAGTTATTCCGCTCCACAAAGGGGGAGCCACAACAGACCCCGGGAACTATCGCCCTATAAGCCTGACTAGCTTGGTCTGCATGACTATGGAGCGCATCATCATGGACTTCATTAACGTAGACATTGGGAACCTCCAAACACTGGACCCTACCCAATTCGGTTTGTTAAGGGCAGATCATGCCTCCTAAACCTGGTGGACTTCTTTGAGACACTTACCAAGGCTATAGATGAGGGAAAAGTGGTCCACACAGCCTGCCTAGACCTCGCAAAGGCCTTTGACACCATTCCCCATTCTGATATTATAGATAAGCTCACCAGCCTGAACAAAAACCCCTACGTCACGAGATGGGTTGCCAACTGGCTCATGGACAGAACCCACATAGTAAAAGTTGCGGGAGGTAGGTCTGACTCTAAACAGGTTACAAGTGGCGTTCCCCAGGGCTCAGTACTAGGACTCCTTCTGTCCAGCATATACTTCTCAGAGATACAGGCAAGCACAGGAGGGCTATGGCTGACCAAGTCCGCAGACGACTGCAAACTATGGGCTATAACTGACTCTCCGGCTGAAACAGACATCCTACAAAAGGGTCTCACTGAGACAGATACCTGGTGTCAAAACCATGGCCTCAAGCTAAATACCAAACAGTGCACAGTCATCCCCTTTGGAAAAAACAAAGTACCCACAAACTACCACATAGGTGGTAGCCCCCTAAATACTGAAGACGTAATAAGGGATCTGGGGATCCAAGTAGATGGCAATCTCTCCTTTGATAATCACATTGCCAAAGTGGTTAGAAAATCCTTCTATGTGGCCCACCTAATCACAAAAGGGTTTGCATCCAGATCAAAAGAGGTCATTGTGCCCCTGTACGCATCACTCATCAGACCCATCATAGAGTACAATGCCCTATTTGGGATGTACCTTACAAGACATCTGCAACAACTGGAAAGACCACAGATGTACCTCCCCAAGAGGATCACTGGCCTCAAGCAGATGCCCTATGCAGCTCCACTGAAGAAACTTGAGCTGTACTCGGTTGCATACCGCCTACTCAGAGGTGATCTATGCCCGACATACAAGGCCATGTCCAAACCAGAATTGATGGACATGCTCCACCTAAAGCTAACCATATCCCCTCAAGCCACACACTCTATCAATCTAAACCTCACCACAGCAATAAATAGTACGTGCTGGAGGGATAGATTCCTGTCCCAGAGACTTCCCATGCTCTGGAACAAGATTCCAGTCTAAATTAGGCAGAGCTCCTCGCTAACACTCTTCAAGAGAAACCTTGACAAGTGGATGGGAAATAGAAAGTTTACCCCGGGGATCACTTCAATGGCTCTGCTGGACAGAGGCACAGGGATCTAATCTAAGTGGGAGGTGAAAGCCAACACAATTCCGGCTAGGCTTATAAAGTACAGTTGTGTAGACTTACCATAAATGTAGATGTTCGAGTTTATTCACTGTTGCAGTCATCACATTTGGGTTATCTGCTTGCAGTAGCCCTTAGTCGGCCTGATTAACAAAGTCTTGGGTCCTGCGTTCGGTTGCTGTCCCTTCTTCCATGACGTCAGGTTGTCAGGGGTATAAAACATGCAGCCAACACCATTACATCAGTTTTTCTTGGCCCAGATGTTAGATGCCCCCTTAATGGGAAGCCATAAAATCTATAAATATACAAGGTTATACCGCCAACAAAAAAGCAAATACAAGTACCTGTGAAACCTTTACAAATTTTCCAACAGACAATGTTGGAGTGAAGGAAGGGAGCACAAGAGTTGACTAAAAGAACTGAGAGTATGCTAGAAATGAAGCAGAGACAGGAATTCAGAAATGAACAGTAATAAAATCTGTAACTTAATATGGGATTACAGTGCAATAATTATATATGTGAAATGTGACAGAACAAGAAAATCATGAAATCTTGGACTTTTTCAGAATGTGTTGGACTTGTGGTGGATTCTAAACCATGTGCCATACTTCATGTGATTAATGTTTGGAAAAATACTTTGTGGAAGGGAAGAGGAGGGAGAAAGTTAATTGTACGTAAATATTTTTTCTTAAATAGTACTGATTTTGTGGTATGTGTTTTTCTTTACATGCTATAAAGTTTATTTCAGTTATTTTTAAGTGTAATAGGGATTGTAAACATGTGCTGCTGCTCTTTTTTTTTTCTTTCTCCCTTCTTCACTCTTGCTTCTTGTTCAGTTTTAAGAAATGTAGGCACTGCAATGTAAAAAAAAAAGCATGATAAAAAAAATCATGTGCTTTTTCTCACTCTTGCATGGGGGAATAACTGGATTAAAGACCTTAGATTGTTATAGTAACAAGTTTAAAGTGACAGCAAGTAAAACAACACTGAATATTATGAAGATTTTTCTAGGAAATACATGTATACTCAGTAACAATTCTGCAGGTTGCCTTCATGTTTCCATTGCAACAATCTGATAAAGAAAAACTGACTGCCTGGTTCTCATGTCTCCATGGAGACAATCTGACAAAGAGAAACTGGCTACAGTCTGGTGGAGATTGACTGCCTGAGGAAAAAAAAAAGAAAAGAGAAATTGGCCAGGACATAATGTCTGAAAGCATTCAGGGGATTTTCCCAGCTGGGAGAGCTATAAAGATCTGACAAAACCAATTAGCACCTGAAGTAAAATGTTCTCATTTTTTAAATGTTAATAGGATACTAATATAAACAGGTGCTTTTGTTTTTCTTTTCTTTTTCTCCCCTCTTCTCTCTTTTTCTTTGTTCAGTTTTAAGAAATGTAGGTACTACAATGTACAAAAAAGGAGAGGGGACATTTTTCCCATGCTTGCATAGGGAAATGACTACGTTGAGATCCTAGACTTTATCCAGTAACAAGTTCATTACAAAGCATGTAAATGGAAAAGAATATTAAATACTATAAGTTTTTTTTTCTGGTAAAAAAGGTATCCTTAGCAGATTTGTGTCCAGTATACATGTCACTAGAAAACAATCTGATAAAGAGAAATGGCTTGGAAAAAGTGTTTACAGAAAGCATTCAAGTGTTTTCTCAGCTGGGAGAGCTATAAAGATATGAGAAAACCAGACAGCACTTACTAAAAGCACAGACTGTACCATGCATCTTAGCATTACTAACCTTTCTTTTGGTTAACTCTAGCCTGTCTGTGTAGGTATGAGTTTAGAACTTTTGTTCTTTTTAGGATGCAAAATTTTCAGTATTTGAAGAAAGTTTTGTGAGCTATTATTAAATTAATAGGTTTTAGGGAGGTATTGGGGAGAGGGTTGTTGTTTTTTCTTTTGTTTTGTTTGAGGGCTTTCTATAAAACAAAACCTTCTGTAAGTTGTGACATAGGCTGAAATGGATATGACAAGAAACAACTGTATAAAAAGGTCAATCTGCCACACAATATATGGATTTAACATAAAAGTTGGAATTAGATGTTTAACAAAAAAGCAGTTATACATAAAAGGCGGTAATAACTATATAAGAAAATGATGCTTTCTGTAATGTCTTTCAATCTAAATGGTCTTACAGATAGGGACAAATAAGAAAAAGTAGTGCATTATATTAAAAAATGTGGAGTGCAAATAGCTATGCTACAGAAGACACATCTGGAAAGAATTGAACATGTGAATTTGATAAAGAAAGGTTTTTAGAATGGTTACTCAGCAGAATATCTGGGGCAAAGGACAAGAGGAGTACTTATATTAATTGCAAGAGGAGCTTCAATAGTGATAGAAAAGTACAACAAGACAATAAAGGAAGATATATAGTACTAAGGGGCTACTGGCAAGGGAGGAGGATTGCAGTGGCATGCATCTATATTCCACCTAAAACTGCTATAATGGATCTTGAGAAAATTCTGGGAGACAATCAGCTTTCAGCAAGAAATATTACTTATAAGTGGGGATTGGAATTTGGTTTACAACAGTGAAGATGTGTCTGGGGAGCCTAGAAGGGAAAATATAACAAAGGAGGTTAGATTTCTGAAGAAATGAATGAAAATGTTTGGCATAGAAGATGTGAATTCAGTACTAGGAATTCAGAGTGAATTTACATATTATTCTCCAAGATACAAAAACTGAGCTAGGCTAGATAGAATTTATATCTCACAGGAACATGTGCATTTAATTGAAGGTCTTGAAATGCACCCAATAGCTATTTCAGATCACACGCCAATAATAACTAAAATAAAAACACAAAGTAATGAAATAAAAATAAGACACTGGTGCTTTCCCACCTATCTGATGAAAGAGAAATTTCAGGAATGGGTTTAGGAAATAATTCAGGAACTATTACAGAAGATGAAACTTTCTTCTGAAAATATATCTAGGGAGTGGGATAAAATTAAAATGGAGTTTAAAGCTAGGATGGAAACAAAGAAAAGGGAGATATGGTTAAGATGTAATAAGAATTATTTAGAGGAAATTACAAATATCAAAGTATTGCAAAATAGGGGGAATCTCTCAGAACAAGAAAAGGAGCAATTGCAGAATGCGAAACAGAAAATAAGGGACTAAAGTGACAATATGCATGAATTTAGAGAGACTGATATTAACCAAATGTTTTTGATAATAATTCTAAAGCACAAAAACTTTTAGCACAACAACTCAGGCAACAGAAAGTGGAAAAGCCGGTTACCAAGGTCAGGGAGCCTATACAAAGGAAGATAACAAAAGATCCTGTAGCAGTATTAGAAATATATCAGAAATTTTATGAAAGTTTGTATAAAGCAGAGAAATATGGAAATCAAGAAAAGTTACAAATGGAAATGTTTATGGAAGAAATAAATATGTCAAGGTTAGAGGTAGATGAGGCTCAATTACTAACAGGATAGGAATAGATGAAATAAAAGGAAGTTATGCTCTTACCATAACATTCCATCTGTGTTGTCAATCTTCATTTATTTTTGACTCCTGGGGTAGTTGGTTCCGATCCTCGGAATGAGTCCAGCCGTTATACAGCTCACGCCAGCCAAAAATCTCTTGAGTTAATACTCTACCCACAACGCTCCTCTCCAATTCACCTCAGATCGAGTTTGCAGACTTATAGATAACCAGAACCATAAGCAAATATGAAGAAGACATGTCCAAGGTGAACCCTTACAAGGCACCCAGGACAAGTCAAGAATAGATGAAGATCAACAACACAGATGGAATGTTATGGTAAGAACATAACTTCTTTATCTGATGTTGGCAATCTTCATCTATTCTTGACTCTTGGGACAGGGTCCCCCATCTGCTTTAGATCCTGAGTGGCCCTATGGAAGGATATTCCTGAAAATCATAGAACCAAAGGAAACTCTTCCCCTGGAGACCAGATCCAATTTGTAATGAGTGATAAAGGTATGTGGAGTAGCCCACATTGCTGCTGCACATACTTCATTCAAGGAAGCCTTGGAATAGAAAATGGCTGAAGTGGCTATTGATCTGGTGGAATGTACTTTCACAGGCGCAGGTAACTTGAGATTATTTTTATTATATATATATATAAGTAATACAATCTCTTAGCCCATTTGACAAGGTAACTTTGGAAACAGATTTCCCTACAGTTGGACTGGAAAAGGATACAAACAACTGTTCTGACTTTGTAAATACTTTACTTCTGTTGAGATAGAAAAGTAATTCTCTGTGAACATCCAGCAAATGTAGGCAATATTTGTCTTTGTTGGAAAAATTGGGGAAGAAAACAGATAAGTCTATGGTTTAATTAATGTTGGACTGTGAGACTACCTTCGGAAGAAAGGATGGATTGGTTCTGAGTAAAACTCTATCCTTGTGGAAAATTAAGTAAGGGGATTTTGTGCATAAAGCCTGTATCACAGAAACCCATCTTGCGGAAGTTATAGCTATGAGGAAAAGCATTTTCCATGAAAGATGCATGTCGCTGCTGGCTCAAAGGGAGTAAACACCAGAGACTGAACAACAATAGTCAGATCCCATGGAGGCAGACGGTCTTTAAATGGAGGCTTTAAATGCAAAGTTCCTTCGAAGAACACTTTACACAGTCTATGTGAAATTAGAAGAAGGTCCACAAAACCATTACGGAAGTTAGAAATGGCAGCTAATTGTACTTTAACTGTGGAGGCGGAAGCCCCCTGATCAAAAAGAATGGCTAGAAATTCTAGAACTTTTTCCACAGGACTGGAAAAAGGATCTAGCTCATTACCGTAAGCCCAAGCTGAAAATCTCTGTCATTTATTAAGGTAGAGTTTCCTGGTGGATGGTCTATGGGTAAAAAGCAGAATTTTCCACACTGGGGTAGGTATATCATTATGCCTGGCGACTAGCGAAATTAGAGAAACCAAGCTGTCAGCTTGAGATTTTGAATGTTGGCGTGCACCAGCCCCGAGGGGGAAGACAGCAGTTCTGGAACTAGGTCCAGAATCCATGGACAGTGAACTAGATGAGGCCATAGGAAGGGGAACCAAATTTGTTGAGGCCAATAGGGTGCAATAAGGATCACTTTGCTTCTCAAACTGGCTGCTTTCTTGAGAAAGAGTGTAATTAGAGGGGGGCATAGAGGAGAGCCACGGGCCAATCAAGGAGAAGAGTGTCTCTCGGTGACTCCCCCTGTGGGGGGATTAGGTCAAAGGAGCTTCTGCACTTGTTTTGGGGTGATGCAAAAAGTTTGCAGCATGGCTGGCCTCAGCGACGAAAAATCCTCCTCACTATTTCAGGATTGAGAGACCACTCATGAAGCAGTACAATGCATCTGCTCAGTTTGTCCGCTATCATGTTTGAACTGCCCGGGAAGTGCACTGCTAACAGAAAGCAGTTGGAGGAAATAGTCCATTGCCACACTCTGATGGCTTCTTGATATGGGGGAGGGGGTAGGACTTGGTTCCCCCTTATTTGCTGATGTACCAGACTACAGACATGTTTTCTGGTTGGACTGCAATGGTCCCTAGAGGGAAGACAGACTGAAAGGCTTGCAACGCTAACAGCACTGCCCTCAATTCCAGGACAGTGATATGCAGATTGGTCTCTATTGGGTACGAAGTTCCTTGGACTGTTCTTCCCAGACAATGCTGCCCCACCTCATCTGGGAGGCATCCGTGGTCACTATGGCCTTGGATTGAGGATGGATAAATGGACGGCCTAATAGGATTTCTTCAGATTCTATCCATTAGGACAGGTCTTTTTTGCAGCGACTGGTGATTAGTACGGGGTACTTCACTGGATGGGTTACAATAGACCACTGTGATGCTAGTAGCCATTGTAGGAGCCGCATGTGGAACCTTGCTAATGAGACTAGAGTGATGGTCGTTGCTATGGAACCCAACGCCTGAAGGACTAGTAGCGCTGTAACTTTGTTTTTGCACATAACAGGATGTACTTGGGATTTTATCTTCTGTAATCTGTGCTGAGGAAGGGAGGCTACACAAGAGATAGTGCTCAGATGAGCTCCTAAGAATTCAAAATCTTGAGAGGGGCTTAGCTGAGATTTTGTTTGAGTGACTGTGATGCCCAAGCTCACGAACAAATGCAGAATGAATTCTATTGCTTGAAGCATTAGATGCCTTGTGGAAGCGGTGATGAGCCAGTCGTCTAGGTATGGAAACACCCGGAATTTGTGCAGTCTCAAGTGAGCTGTTACTGCTGCCATACATTTGGTGAACACCCTAGAACCGTGATGAGACCAAAGTGCAGCACCCTGAAATGAAAGTGACTGGCTCCTAGCCGAAAGTAGAGAAACCTTCTGTAGCATTTGTAAATATTTATGTGGTAGTACGCGTCTTGAAGGTCTATAGAGCACATCCAATCATTTTCCTCTAAAAAGGGAAGTACAGACTGAACCGTGATCATTCAGAATTTGTACTGTTGAACAAATCTGTTTAGAAGGCTGAGATCCAGTATAGGTATCCAGTCCCCAGTCCCCTGTCTTTTTTGGCACTAAAAAGAACCTTGAGTAAAATCTGGATCCTATCTAGTGGGACTTCTTGGATGACTCTTTTTTTCTAGCAGCTTTTGGATCTCTAAGGCTGCTTGGTCTCTCTGATTGGGTGGAACATCAGGGAGACTTGTTAGAGATCTGGGATAAAGGGTGAAGGGCAAAGAATAACCTCTGATAATAATTGTCTGCAAACAAGCATCTGTGGTTATCTGTCGCCAGGGTTTTGCATGCAGAGAAAATCTTACCCTGACGGTTTCCAGAGGTAAGCAATCGAGCCCCTTTTCAGGAGCGCTTGTACGGCTGGCCAGAGAAAAAGTCTCTGAAACCCTGATTCTGTGAGCCACCTTTGACTCGGGGTCAGCATCTTCCATTACAGCTCCCTCCTCTGCCTCAAGGGGAGCCTCCACCAAGTATGTCCTGGAAAGGCCCTTGGGACTTTTTGAACCACATCTTCCCACTCCTCTGATTCCTAGAAACTTATGCCCACAGCAAACTGGGTCTTCCCATCCTTCTCACACCTCACTAGAGTTTCTTTAACTCTGGAGCTGAACAAAGAAGATCTATCAAAGGGAGCACTGACGAAGTAAGACTTGAATAGCTCCACAAACTCACACAGGTACATCTAGGCATGTCGTCTGATAGCAACGCCTGAACCAGCTGATCTGGTTGCCCCTTCGGCATGTGAAATGAGCCTCATAGTCAGAAACAGACGCCAAGATAGCTAACTCAGAAGCCACTTTTTCTTGGACCTTATCAGATACAGATCCTGCTAGGGTGCCTGACAGTTCCTTGATCAGATCCCTCTGGAGCCTAGTGAAGTGTGCCAGAAAATTCAAGGACCTTAAGGTGAAGGTCAGTGATGCATAAACCCGCTTTCCAAATCTGTCCATCGCTCTAGACTCTCGGTTAGGCAGATGAACAGAAGAACTTTTCTCAGCCAGTTCCTTTTTGATGGCCACTACTACCACCATGGCATCTATCGCTAACCCTTTAGCCCAATGTTGGTGTTCCTCTGGTGCAGAAAGGATTTTATCTGGTCTTCGGGAATTGGTTCTATGGAGTCATGAGATTTCCAAGCCCGCTGACTGATAGGTTTAACGACATTGTCAGCAGGAGGGATCACCCAGGAAGTAGATGGGCAAGAACCAGAGGCTTGCAAGCACAGAGACTCTTCAGAGACTAGGGTCTTTGGGCTTCCAGTAACCCCTCTGTTTAAGGATCTCAAGAATGTCTCCAAAAAAGACATTTTCCAGGGGTGACCAGGGGAAAATTCTCCATCATTGAAATCAGTGTCTTGAGTGATGGATTCTTCAGGGGAGTCCAGGTGTTTCCTCTTACACATTTTCTTATGAGGAGGGTCCTCAGTGGGAATGTCAGAGGAGGTCTCGGAAGAAGGGTGATCCTCAGCCGGGATATCTTGCAACCTTGGAGCTCTTTGTCCAGGCCCGGAGGTTGGTGGAAGTTCCTGGTAACAAGGGGTCAGTGGATGAAACACCGATACAGGAGCCTCTGAGAGCCTGCAGTGAGAAAGCAGGACCCCTCGAGGAGGAATGGAAGGCCAGAACAGAGAAAGATGAACTCAGAACTAGGGTCACACCCAATCCCCGAAAGACCCACCATCAAAGCCACAGGCGAAGAAGGACCCCCAGCCGTCGGAGTCCCAGGAGGCAAGGACGACTCTGAATAACATATAGGAGTCAACTCAAACCCCTCAGGCCCAACAACAGAGCCATGATTTTGGGAATTCATCGGTTCAAAGGAACTGAGGAAGTCAGAGCTGAGTCCAGAACCAAAGGCAAGGGGGCTATCAGTGCCAGAGCAATAGGAACCTAAGTGGTTGGAGTGGGGAACTTTAAAGCCTCTGAGGAGATCAGAGGAGGAAGAACTGCAGAAGTCTTGGGAGAAAACATCACAGTTTCAGGAGGGAGAGGGGGGTTGGGAAGAAGTAGAAAGATCTCTAGCCGTGAGGAGCTGATCCACCAATCTCACCACATCAACTTCAGTGAGACTCCTGAAGGAGTGAACAGACAATTCAGAGGGAGATTCTGGCCTTTCTATAAAGGGAATGGAAAGTTGGCCAAAGAAGGGGTCAATGGAAGGGAAATACTTAATCCTGTATAAAGAGGATCAATTTTTGGCACCGTAGTGGTAGTGCGGGGGTATGATCTGTTGTGGTGCAGAAGAAGATGTCGGCACTGACATGGAAACTAAAAAAGCCAGTGCCGACACCAGTGCTGGAACCAGTGCCGATGCTGTAGGTGGTGAGGTGACTGGTGCTGAAGAATGAGTCCATTCAGAGAGCTTTGGAAACTTAGCTCAAAGTTCCAAGGAGGAAACAACAGAATGGGACTTTGGTTTTCTTGACGTCGGTGCTAACAGAGACGTTGGCACCAAAAGAATTGTTTTGGAACCAGAGGCCTTTGGGGAATTAGTAGCCTTGGATAAAGTTTCTTCAAAGAAGGTCTTAAGAAGCCCTTTAAGACTAAGCTTGTAACGACATTCTACCAAAGCCCTAGTACTGAAGGCCTGGCAGATGGAGCACTCTATGTCTAAATGTGGAGCACCTAAACAATAAACACAAGCCATATGCCCATTAGAGTTGGGCATTTTTCGGCCACAGTTCTGGCACTGCTTAAATCCAGTTGTGCCTTTGGACTTATCTGCCATATTGACAACTGGCAGAAAAATAAACAGTTATGCTGCACACACACACACACACACACACACACACACACACACACACACACACACACAAGGATAGACAGGAAAAGGAGAAGGGTCTACCAACAATGGTAGAAAGAACTACCAAATTGGTACAGAGAAAAGGAGAGAGGAAAAACTGCCAGCGATGGTAGGGAAAGGAATATCAACAGGTATAGAAACCACAACTAACAGCGACGGTAGAGAAAGAATACCAATGGGTATAGAAATGCACTCACAAGTGAAAAAGGTGGGTAGAGAAAGAAAAATATTAACGTTTTATAGCAAAGAAAAGTAGAAAGTCTAATACATTTTAAATATTACTTAGCTGCAAGAAGAGGGTCAGCTGATGCGTCTTGCTATAAGAGCAGGAAACAAGATCTGAGGTGGAGAGGGGCACTGTGGGTAGAGTATTAGCTTGAGAGATTTTTGGCTGGTGAAAGCTGCATAATGGCCAGACCGGTTCTGAGGACTACCCCCAAGAGTCAAGAAAAGAAGACTGACATCATCAGATAAATGGTTATTTATAATCAATCTACAGGAGAGGGCCCCAGGAATAGATGGTATTCCTGTGAAAGTTTTGAAGCTTGGAGGAAAAAACTGATGAAGATCTGGAAGGTTTTGTTTAACAGTATTTTACTTAACAGGAAGAGAAGTATCAGCATCCTGGAAGAAAGTGGTGGTAGCTATAATATCTAAAGAGGGTAAAGATCTATCAGATCCAGCTTCATACAGGCCCATTTCAATACTAAACTATGATTATAAAGTGTTTATGTCTATAATGGTTAAGAGAATGACAAAAGTGATACCAAAATTGATAGATATGGATCAGTGTGGTTTTGTGGAGGGGAGACAAACATTTGACAACATAACAGAACACTGATGATGCAAAGAGAAGCAGAATGTAAGAAAATACCACTGTTATCAGTGGGTCCTGATGCAGCGAAAGCATTTGACAGAGTAAACTGGGACTTCATGAGCAGGGCAATGCTTTCCGTGATACAATTATAAAGTTGATTAGGAGTATATATGAGGGATCGGAGGCAAAAATTAAAGTGGGAAGGATCCTCTCTGATCATTTCTGCTTGAGTAGAGGAATCAGGCAGGGGTGTCAATTTTCTTTATTTTATTTATTTATTTTTATTTTACATTTGTTTACCAGAAAAGTCCGACTGAATACAGGTCCATTTTCAGCGGAGGCCCAGGGAGAAAAGCTCCACATTACAATACATTACATGAGAGTAGAAAGAAGTAGAACATACATACATATGGCATATATACACATCAGGACAACATGCTAGCGATTAGCAAACATACATACAGCATATATACACACAACAGGACATCATGCTAGTGATTAACATTTCTTACAGTAGACAATCAGAGGTACATTTTTTTTTTCTTTTGCAGTTATAAGTTTTGTAAGGTAAATGTACACAGGTTTGGAAGCTTTCAGGGGAGAAACTGTTTATACATAGCTGTACCCTGACAAATTCTGTTGGTATGGATTAGCCTGGTGAGTGGCATGAGCTTAGCCAGTTACTTAGATGGTGGATTTTCAGGAGATTTTTGAATTGACTAAAGGAGTTGGTAGAAGTTATTTGGCTTGGTCGTGTGTTTCAGGTTTTGGCAATGATGTTGGCAAAGAGGGATTTACCAGCTTCGTACCAGCTTCGTTTTTATGTTTGATGACAGTTATGAGGTTCTGGTTACTAGATCTTAAGGCTCTAGAGGGAATGTGGGGCTGAATTAGGTGCTGAAGTCCTGGGGTATCTCAGGAAGGTAGTAAAGTTTGTGTGCCATAGAGAGTTGATTGAGTAGAAGTACATGACGCAACTCAAGCCAGTTGAGTTGCTTAAGGGATAGACAGTGGTGGGACCTATATGAGGCTTCAGTAGCAAACTTGGCAATCTTGTTGTAGCAAGATTCCATTTTATTTAGATCAGTTTGGCGGAGATTGGTCAAGATGGGAGAGGCATAGAGGACGGTGGATAGAAGATGAGTCCTTGCGATAGTTTCTTTGGTGCGTTTTGTCATAAACTGTTTGTTCCTGTAGAGGAGACCAAGGTTTTTATTAACTTTCTTTATGGTTTTTGCTATGTGGATGTCGAACCTCAGGTTATTGTCTATTTCTATACTTGCAGTTTAGTGTGTGTGGTTGAACTGATTTGATGTTTTCTTAGGAGTTAATGGTGAAATTATTATTTAGGGGAGGAGCTCTGCCAGGGCTGAAAAGAATTAGCTTGTTTTTTTGGGGATTAAGAAGAAGTTTGATGTTAGTGAACCAAGTTTCGGCTAGGGTGAAGTTATTTTGGGTAAGGGTTTGCAGTTTACTAAGGGTAGGGGCAGCACATGTGAGGCTGGTGTCATCTCCATATTGTACTATTGAGGCAGTGGGAGAGGATGAAGAGATCTGATTAGTAAATAGAGAGAACAGCAATGGGTCAAGGATGGATCCTTGAGGGACTCCTATAGTTACTGGTAACAGGGGGGACAATTGGTCCTGCCATAGGACTGCTTGCTGACGGGCAGGTAAGTAGCTGTTTAACCATGACATAAAGGAGGGACTTATATTTAGGGTTTTCTCCCTTGCTGTTTGCATTATATTTAGAACCATTGTCAAAAAAATAAGGGTCTCAGAAATTCAAGGATATAATTGGTATGGCAGTCAAAAAAAGCTGGCTCTCTTTGCAGATGATATTATTTTATACATGACAAAACCAGAAAGGACATTACAGTTTTGTGGAACATATAAGACAGTTCCAGATCTTTTCAGGATACAAAATTAATGAACCTAAAACAAAGGTGATAGTGGTAAATTATGTACCTACACATGAATTGGTCCAACAATATCCATACTTATGGGTACATGATAAAATGGAAGTACTTAGGAGTATGGATTACATTTGACTCTGTTGTGGCAGCTAAGGATATGTGAGAAGAGACTAAAAATATAATACAAAAACTGAGAAACTGGAGACTTTGTTATATGGATATTGATAGTAAGATACAAGCAATTAAATGTTTTTAGTTCCTTTAATCTTATACACAGGTCAGGCATATTTATATTAACCAGAGGAGAAGCTGTGGATAGCAACTGAAAAAGAGATGAAGGATTTTATCTGGGAGGAGTAGATGGCAAGGGTCAAGTGGGACAACTGATTCCTCCAACAGAACAGAGTAGATTAGGATTACGCAACTTGAGGCAGTATTTTGCAGCAACACATTTAAGGCTCTTTATACATAGCAAAAGCAGAAAACTATAATTCAAAGTGGAAAGGGATGATGGTGATACAGGGGGGAAGCTCAAGAAACAAGGAGAGACTGAGATTTTAGATGCAGAACCTTAAGAAGAATGACAACAATCATACAAAATATTATAGTCATAAAACAGCATGGAGTATTTTAAGAACTAAAACAGCATGGGAATAGAGAAAAAAAGATTCTGCCGATAGGGATGATAGCAGTTACGCATACTGACAATAGCAAGATGGGGCTGGAATTTATTAGAGAAAACTGGCAAAGGAACCAAAGTATTGGCAGCAAATAACTAGAAAGGGAAAGATAATAGAATGGGAAGATGCCAAGAATTTATTTGGACTGCAGGTTAGAGACTGCCTTCCTTATCAAGGATTGATATCAGAGTATAGACAAAGAGAAAGAAATGGAGGGAGAGTGTCTTAAATGAAAGACCAGCACTGGTAGAGTTTTTAATAGAATCTAGAATAGAAACTGACATTAAAAAAGGAATAATTAGCAGAGCATATAAAATATTGCATGATAACTACAAGAATCAATCAGAGGAGCTTAGAAAGGATTGGGAAGAGAGACTGGATAAGCAATTCACAAAGAGACAATGGGGGAATATATGTTTATCTCGGTTTACTTTTATATCCCCGATTCGCAGAAGGGCGAACTGCACATACCCGAATGGCATTCTGCAAGATATACAAATGGCGAACAGAAAAAGGTGTGAATGTGCAATGAGCGAATGCACAGTGAGATTCACTCATTGCACATTCGACATTCAGGGGCGGATTGCACTATAGTGGGGATCGGGAAATGGTTCCATTCCCCACTGTAGTGCGATCTCAGAGTTAGAATAATAAAGTAGGGAGGGTGTGGTGGGTGCAAGGGGGCTTGCCCCCCTGCTTTACACTTTGTTTTATTTTCTTCGACTTTCATGTTCGAAAAGCAGCGAATCTACAGTTCGATTTGCTGTTTTTCGAACATATAGGTGTGTCGACATTGTTAGTTTCATGGATTAGAGTCGCTCATATGAGCACTCGCCCTTCTGCAAATCGCGATTATGAAGGTAAACCATTTATCTCCCAAACATGCAACGAAGTCTAGAAGATTTAGGATCTTTGCTTGGAAGTGTTTACATAGGTATTTTTATAACCCAAGTAAACTCCAAAGAATTTTTCCACGGCTGGATAGCAAATGTTGGAGGTGTGACAGAAAAGAAAGAGACAGCTGGGAACATGTATTTTTTGAGTGTGGTGAGTTGGCAGACTTTAAGGATTCCCTGTGGACCACTCTTGTCAGGGATGCTGGGTGAGTACATTGGACTAACTGGGGAGATGATTTTTTTGAGCTATGATACAGAATCGGAATTGCCTAGACATAGTAAAGCCTTGCTGAGTCTAATTGTGGTGGCTGCCAATAAAGCAATTACTACAAAACAGAAATCAAAGTCTAAACCAACTTTACTAGAAGTAGTAAATATAGTAACAGAGATAAAACAACTGGAATTGGGATCTTTAGAAAAGAGAAGAAGCAAATTACATAGGAAAAAATGTGAACTGTGTGAACAATATATGCAGAGAAGGAACAAAGTTTAAAAGAAGGCAGGATTCGAATGAGCTGTACAGAGCTTAACTGACAATGAATTGTTAGATTATAAGTGATGTATAAAAGTGGTGTCAATGCTTACTTTTCATTTATATAAATGTAAGGTTGACCATGTCATATGTGAGAATTTATAAAGATGTTTGTTAAAAAAAAATATTTTCTAAACAATAAGAATTACGAAAATGATGCCAATAATAATCAACTCTAATCTTTAGTGTTTTACTAGAAAAAAAAAAAGAATTCACACACAGACAGAAGACATATATGAGGCAAACATCAAGGACAGTTGAGATGTATGATGTACACAAGTCTTGCAAATCCATATTAATGACTGCTAAAGCTGATCAAATGACAAAAGCCTCAATTACTAGTTCTCAGACAGCTCTCCCCCAGCAGCTGCAGCCACTTTGCTGAGTCTGTACACCTCAGACTTCCGATGTTTACAAAAAGATCGGCCATGGTTGTTGTTGTCTTTCGGCTTTTCCTGGTTAGAGGTCGCCACAGCAGAACTCCGGTCCGTTAATGATTGGCAGTAGATTTTGACGAACGCCGAGGTGCCAGCACGACGTTCACCCTTCAACGAAGGCACGCCCATTTATGCATGTCTTTCGAACGCCCACCCAACCGTGGGGAGGACATGCAGACTCCACACAGAAGACACTCCCCGCACTCCAGCCGAGAATTGAAGGGGAGAACCTCTTGCTGTGAAGCAACAACACTACCGCTGCACCACCGTGGATGTCCTTGTATTTAATTATTTCCACAAACAGTGGTAATGCACTGCTTCACACAAATCATATTAGTCTTGCAAAGACAGATTAATAAGCAAAGGGAAACAGAAGCAGTCATTTTGCCCCAAAAATTGCCTCCACCACAAATTATAGCTACATTACTGTTTGCATGCATCTTAAAAATATGACAGAAATAAAAAAAATAGATGCTGCAATAAATGAAAGTTATGTACTTATGTAACACTAGATTTGTGTTGCCTTGTTTCATCTGATTCAAAACCTGCATTATCATAACCAATCAGATCCAGCTTCAGTACTTTACAAGAGGTTAGATTCAGGGCTCTGACTCCTCCTCCTTCCCATAACTTCCTCTGGTCCCTAGATTCCCTCAGATCAAGTTTGGCTGCTTATAGTTAGGAATCTCTACAAAGTAACATGAAAGGCAGGCTTAGTTGACCATCCTATCAGGCCAACAGATCATAAGTACAATAGCGAGAAAGGCTATGCAATTGACAGGGTCCCTGGGTTAGGTCCAACTATTCTGCTGGGCATCAGAGAATCAAAGTTTACGATAAGGGATGGAGGGAGGGATGCTGAACTGGACAAACAAGACAACACAGATCTAGCATTATGGTATGTACATAAGTTTTGTATTCAGTGTTGTCTTTTTTGCCCGATTTAGCACTTGGGACAGATTCTCTAGCTACTTGTACAACCTGGTGGTATCAAGGAAGGATATTCCTGAGAATGGTGGAGCCAAAGGATCTACAAGATCTGGACTGTACAGCCAGCTTTGTAATGCAACACAAAAGTAAGAACAGTAGACCACACAGCTGCAGCACAAATCTCATCAACTGGAACCCTACACATAAAAGCTGTGGAAGTAGCCACAACTCCAGTAGAATGAGCCTTTGGTTTGTCATGTAAAATGATTTCCCTCTTCTCTGGAATAAAAGTAATACAGTTAGAAAGCCACCTGGACAGTGTTAATTTCAAAACCTCTTGACCCTACTTGGTTTTGAAAACACAAGGAAGAGTTGATCAGACTTTCTGATAGTCATGGTCCTGTGCAAGTAAAATCTGAGCTGGTTATGGACATCTAGCAAATGCAAGGAATATTCTCCTTTGTTACAGAACTTTGGGAAAAACTTGTAGATAGACAGTTTGATTAAGATTTGCTTCAGAGGCTACCTTTGGGAGAAAGTGGGGATTTGTTCCCAAAGACAATCTATCTTTATGAAAAAACAAAATAAGGAGGTTTACATAATAACGTTTACAACTCCAAAATCATCTTTGCAGAAGTGACAGCCATCAAAAAGAGTCTTCCAAGAAAGAAATTTTAGATCCAACAAAGCCTGAAGCATGACAGTAATGCCCCATGATGGACTGGATCCCTGATTTGGGGCCTTAAAAGAAAGGTTCCTTTCAAAAGGCCTTGGAAATTTTTAGAGAAGCAGCACACTCTGAATCTGATCAACATGAAATTGTAAATGGCTGCTAACTGTATCTTAATAGCTGAGAAATTGGATCCTTTACATAACAATTTTTCCAGAAAATCTAAAATTGAGCAAAAAGGAGCATAAAAGGGTCTAAACTTCTTAAGGAGGCCCATACAGTGAACCTTTTCCATTTACCAAGATACATTTTTCTGCTATTCAGTTTCTGTGAAGAGGTTAAGATCTTGATACTCCTGGCCACCATTAAAATTGGAGGAAGCATGGGGCTGATTTCAGTATTTTAAGGTCCCAGCAAGGCTGGTAGGATGGGTGATACAGGAGGTCTAGAAGAGGATCCTACACCCAAAATGGATGTATTAGATGAGGTCAGAGAAAGAGGAACCAAACCTGCTAGGGCCAGAAAAAAAGGAGCAAAGGGCACAACTTTGGCCTTGTACCACCTGGTTTACTGAAGAAACTTTGTAATCGGAGGAAAGGGTAGAAAGGCATAAAGAAGGTCCGGGGGACAACTGTGGACTACAATGTCCCAAGGTGTCTGCCCCTGCAGATGGATCAGGGCAAAGTAACTGCTACACTTGTTGTTTAGGTATGAAGCAAAAAGTCTGCAAGGTTGGCCCCAGTGACTGAAAATCTTAGTTACCACTGTTTGATCAAGGGACCACTCATAAGGAAGGACTGAGATATGCTCAGTTTGATAACCAGAACACTGGAAGTCCCTGGGATGTGCATTGCAATTAGAAAGCCGCAAGAAGACATTACCCACTGACACACTCTCATGGCTTCCCAGCAAAGTAGGTATGAATGGGTTCCTCCCTGCTTGCTGATGTACCAGACTGCTGCTATGCTGTTCATATGAACTAAGATCACAACCCTCGGGGAAGGAGTCCTGAAAGGTCTGGAATACTTGGAGGACTGCTCTCATCCGCAATACACTGTTGTGAAGGCTGGCCTCAGTCGTCAACCAAGAACCTTGAACAGTCTTCCCCCTCAAAATGCCCCCGCCACCCCAGAAGGGGAGTGACCATGATCAGAGTGGCTGCCGGTGGCAGTAGGAAAAACGGTAGCCCCCAAGACACTATAGAAAAGGTCAACCGCCAACTTATGTGTTTCCTGCATATCAATATAAGACGTATTGGTGCAAGAAGAGGCTAAGAAATCAGTGATAAATGAACCAAAAATGTCCATTGCAGGACCCTCATATAATGCCTGACCTTACCTGCTGGATTAACATGATACAGGCTGCCATCAGGCCGAGAAGTCACAGAATAAGTCTTGCTGGGGAATTGGGATGATGAAGGACCACTGATCCAACATGCAAAAGATCCTGGATTGTGGAAGCCTGGCTATTTGAGTATTCATGTCCAGGTGGCATCCAATAAACTCTACTGACTGCACTGGAGATAGCTTGGCTTTTGACAAGATTGATAGTGATTCCCAACTGTGGAGCTAGAAGGAGCATGAGTCCCTGCATTCAGCTAGTAGAATGGACTGCACCATGACCATTTGGAATGTCGTCTGTTTTACAAACTGACTGAGGTGGCTTAGGTCCAAGATGGGCCTTAGCCCCCTGCTTTCTTCAAAACTAAAAAGAACTTTGAATAAACTCTGGATCCTGATTAGTCTAGGAACATCCTGGATGACTATTCTAGCAGCTTTCTTACCTCTGCTGCTGCTAATCTCATCTGAAAGGGTAGAATGTCAAGAATTTTCCTCTTTTTCTGAGGAAGGGAAACAAAGTAAATAATGCAGCTAATCCTTTGTACATATGAATATTGAGTGATGGCCTGCCAGGCTTACAGGTGCAGGGACATGCACCCCTCCAACTGCCCCCCCGAATGCAACAGTTGGGTAACCATTCAGGACTACTGGCAGGGTTACTTCATGAAATGAGAGGGTAACCCCTGATTCTGTAGTCCACTTTTGCCTATAGGATGATGCCCACTAAAGTTACTCCCCCCCACTCCATGCCTCAAGAAGTTCTGTCTGTAGGAGTGTCCTAGGAAAACCCTGGGATTTGCAAAGCCAAAGCTTTTTTCCCTTTTTGTGTTTTTGGAAGAAGGTCTTCTGAGAAGTAAGAAAGTGTATTCCCATTGTAGACAGGGTCTTGTCTTCCTGCTCACTTCTGGTACGCATTACCTTTATCTTAGGCCCCAAGATGAACTCTGAAAAGGGGCATTAATGAAAGATGTCTTGAAACCTTCCTTGAAGTTGCATAGGCACATGCAGGCATGCTCATGCTAATGAACAGCAACAATGGTACCTGATGCCCTGGCTATACCATCAGCTGCATTGGAAAGCAGATGCATGTATACATTGGACATTGACTGGAGGGCAGACAATTGGGACTCGACTGACTTTTGGATGTCCAACAGTAGGTAACCCCAGGGGGACTTTGTCAGTTTCTTTGCCAAGTCTCTCTGGAAACGTGTCATATGAGCTAGGTAATTTCAGCACTCGAAATGTCTGAAGCATATGTCCATTTCCCCAAATCTGTGCAAAATACTAGATTTTCTATTAGGGGATGACAGACATGTTCTCTTTTGACACCCCCCTCCTTGTAGCTGTGACAACTATTATAGAGTCTTCTGGGGGACTGTTGCTCCAGTGGTGTCTGGTCCTAGGGCTAACAAGATCTTATTACATTTTCATGGAACTGGCTCCACCACATCAGGTTCCTTTCATGCCTGCTGCAAAACTAGATCTGTCAGTTCATCAGGGGGAGAAACCACACATGAGATAGAAAGGCCAGCTCTGAATGTCTCGAGGAACAACGACTCCTTCAGAGAGAGAGCTTCAGAAGACCAACCTCCCTCTTTCCTTCATCAATTCTAAATGGTCTCCAAAACGAGATGTCCTCTACATGGGATCATAGGGAACTCTCTCATACATCAAAGTCTGTGTCTTCATTGACTGATTCTGGTGAAAAGTCTAAATGTCTCCTCTTACAAACCCCTTTCCTTGCAACTCCCCCTGTATTGGCATCCAGGTAAGGAAGAGAATCAGATGGAGAACTCACCTGGCAAGACCACCCAAGGTGGAAGGAGGCTGACTGTCCCTGTAGATCAGGGTGAGTGGATCCGTAGACAGGAGACACAGGAAGCCAGGATGGAGTCAACTGTAGTAGAGACATCTCTTCTACTGATGTGAAGAGAACCCTCTTAAATGCCTCGAAGACCGAAGGAGAAACAAGCACAATAGGAGTAGCCACTTGACCCACTGGGGGAAGGAGTGGAGTACCCTTGTCACCAGCCCAATCCAGCTCCAAGGATAACAACGATGCTTAGCTGTTGAGCTCTGAGTCACCAAGGAAATGGATGGATCTGAAAACTTCAGACTCCACCCTGACCCCCAAGCCTTAGTTCCAGCATCTTGGCTGGGAAACTCATCACAATCTGAATGAGCTGGAGTCGAGAGAATGAGGGAAACCGCTGGTGTTTAAGAAACAAAGCTTGTGAGCTGCAATGGAGGTGCTTTACAGGGCATACTCAGATCCGTAGGCTTTAGATTTGTTAACCGGACCAGAACAAGAGAAATCAATGGAAGGGCAAAAGAAGCCATACCCAGAGCCTGTAAAAGGTTGCTGCAGGGTCCCAGTTGAATTTGTGTCCAAAGGAACTTCGGCATCATCCTGTCAATGTCAGCTTCAGGAAAACTCCTCAATGAATGGAAGGACCTGAAAATGAGGCCACCGAAGGTGGGTGAGAAGAGCTCTTCTCTTGCAGAGCCAGGGAATGTAGCCTTGGACTCACCTGTTCCAGTGAAAAGAATGTAAAGAGAGCTGACGGTGATCAGATCCAATAAAGTTCCGGATCCGAAATCCTCAGTGTCTAATGAGCTGGACTGGATATATCTAATAGATATGGATTTGTCTAATTTTCTTTCTTGCTCTTTCTCTTTATCCTTAGGTTTTCTCTTTTTCTTTCTCCTTCTTCGTCTGGCCCTCTGCCTTGTCCATCTTGTTTTCTGTGGGAGATAAAGTTTCTGGGGCAGGTGGGGCTGAACTCCCTGCTTAGGAGTGAAGAAGGCCCTTTATTTAGCATGAGCTTATCCCTACAACCTTGCAAAGCTTGAGCCCCAAAGGAAGCCCACGCCTTACAATATGTATCCAGGTGTGCTACACCTAAACCGTACACACACACAGAGTGCAGGTCCTGCTGCTGTATTTTCTGTCCACAGGTTGAACACTCAATCCAGTGGCCTTGTCCGACATACTGGAAATGTGACTAACACTTAATGTCAAACATGTCAAGCAGAGTGACAATAGTAGAACAAGGAGAGTAATCACAATCACGCTTCTAAAAATACCGACAACAATACTGAAAAAACTAGTGCAAATCAGTAACAAATGTCCAGGAGAAAAATCAAAGTACAAGAAGATATACAGAATTTTTTTTTGTAAGGTGAGGGCAGACAAAAAAGAAAGGTAGTTGGAGTAAAAAAATGGACTAGAGGTTAAATATAAATACTTATCATTTGATGAATGCCACAGCTCTTGATTTGCATGTCTCCTTCGGCAAGTGGCAAATGAGATCTGAGGTGATCTGGGGACCATAAGGAATTATGGGAAGGGGGAGGAATCAGAGCCCTGGATCCATGCTCCTGTAAAGCACCGAGTTCGGATCTGATAACCCAAGTGCTGAACTGGATGAAAAAGATGACAACAGATGATATTTTAAATTCCATTTCACATAAACCTGTGGACTTATTAGCCAGTTACAGTGAAGTATTCCACTAGCCTTGCAAAAAATTATCCACTGGTTATATCTGGTTGCCTGCCAGGATTAATTAAAAAAAAAAAAAGGGAGAAAGCTCACAATGTAGCTCCTTGACATTTAAGTTTATTGCTTTCATCATTACTTAAACTATAACCATATATCTTCAGAAGTAAAAGCACTACATTTAAGTCTAATTATTTAGCAGTCCTTAGATCTATCAGAATCTTGCCTCTTTTTATTTTACCTGTATAACAAAGTCACTTTTCAGCAACAGCTTTGAGTGACAACAAGCTGCAATTCCAGAAGTCCAATGTGGTATATGGTATAAGAACAAGGAATAAAGGCTAAAAGGGGCAAGAAAAGAGAAAAAAGAACAGTCTTTTGCCACTGGCACCATAAGTAAATTGCAGCAGATCCTTCCCTCCCTTCGCGTGGCTCTGAGCACTGGCACTACCCCAGTACATCAGCTGCCAACAAAAAGTAGGAGTCTCAAAAACTGATTTCAACAGAGAAAGCACATCTTCATAAAATTATGATCTACTATATATTTTACCATTGCTACGCTAAAGTATCATTTTTACTGACACACCAGTGAGTAAAAAACAAAGAAAAAAAATGGCGGTTCTTCCTGGAACACAGAGGAAATGGGCTTATAAATACACATGGTGGTTTCCTGATATATCATCAGGATGGGATTATTAAGGTCTGCATATGTCTGACAATGCCCATTTAGGCTGTCACCAACTACAACTCCATTCAAACAGTGGAAGACTTACAATAATTTCTGACTCATGCATGGCTCTGTGACGTCCCCACTATGGGCCAGTAATAATCAAAGAGCGTGAATCCTCATCACTGATACTGGAGAGAGAGATTCACTTGGAACACAAATGGATACACCCAGTATTTCTAGATGTAGCTCTCTGCATCAAGCACAATTTCCCTTAAGAACACACAGGGAACACACTCAATCCAGGGTCTGGATTTTTCTCTCTCTCCAGGAGCCCAATGAGACTCCCCACTGGCACTGCTGTAAAGCTGAGTCCTCAACTGAGTGTCCAAGCCAAGTGCTCTAGCACCCTCTCTGTGAAACCAGTGCTTCATGTCCCTGCTCCAAGCAGCTGACACATACACACACACACACACACACACACACACACACACACACACACACACACACACACACACACACACACACACACCGAGGAAAGGCTGGCACAGATTTACTAACTATGCCCCCTTCTGCCCAGACTACAAGGTAGTTACTGTCACCAGACACTCCCAAGCCAGGTAGTCTAAGGCTCTTACAAGGGTACCCAACTACACTGACTGAAATTAATATTAATACAAAAGACATTGTTTGACCAATGCAGTAAAGCTTTCTGGAGTGGCCACAGTATGTCACCAAATAGATATAGTACTCTCAATGGTTAAAATATTCTCTAAAAGGCCAGCCACAATGAAAGGTGTAAATATGTTTAATAATAAATAATGAAACAACATGAAAATACTAAATATCTATTTACATTAAGCACAAGAGTCCCAGTCTCAGGAAACATTAAAACAACACAGATGAACAGATTCACACAGATAAAGAAAAACAGCCCTTGGTCAGATCAACAGTGGTCAGATACTTATCCCCACCCAGCTGCTCTAAGGCTTCATCTGTCCTAGGCATGGGGCAAGCATCTGACTCTGTGCAACTATTTACTTTTCTGAAGTCCACACAAAATCTGGTGCTGCCATCTTTCTTTGGTACAAGGACCAAAGGGAGGCCCATGGACTGCTGGACTCCTGGATTACCCCCAGTTCCAACATTTTCTGTATCTTCCCTCACAGTCTGTCTGACTCACTCAGCCACCCTGTAAGGGGTCTGCTTGATTGGCATTTGGGCCCTGTATCCATATCACCAGGTGGGTACATACAAGTTTCCCAGTGAGCACCCCCCAAAACTCCTATAACACTGCTCGGATTTGTCAAACCTGGGTAGGGGCTAGCCACTGGGACACTGCTACCCCTTCCACTGTGGTGTCAGTCTGATCCTCACTGAGGAGATCAGTCACCAGATCCCCCTCAGACTCCTCCTGACATCCACTGCAAATACTCAGCACCAGGGCCTCCCTATCACGGTAAGGCCTCATCATGTTAATATGGTATAATTTGTGCTCCTGCCTCCTGCCTAGCAGTTCAACCATGTAGTTAATGTCACTGACCTTCCTTACTACTTTGAAGTCTCCCTCCCAAGCTGCCTGCAGCTTACTGTGTCTGACAGGAATGAGAACCATAACCCGCTGTCCTACAGCATACTCTTGGGCTTGAGCATTCCTGTCATACCAGACCTTTTTCTGCTGTTGAGCTCCTGCCAGGTTCTCCTGAGCCAAGCCTATGAGCTCACTAAACCTTGTCCTGAGGTTTAGGACATCTGCCACAACAGACTCCTTGTGAGATTCACACACACCCTCCCACTCACCATGAATTAAACCTAAAGGCCCCTCCCCCTATGCCCATACAGCAACTCAAAGTGTGAAAAAGCTGTGGATTCCTGGGGTATCTCTCTCTGTATGCAAATAGCAGATGGGGCAAATATTTCTCCCACTCTCTCTTAAACTGGTCTTCAATTGTCCATGGCAAGGTCTTTAATGTTGAGTTTAACCTCTCCACAGGACTATTAGTCTGGGGATGGTAGGGGTGGTCTTTAGGTCCTTCCACAGACAAGCCAGCAGGTCTGACATGAAACTGGCACCTCTGTCAGTCAGTATTTCACTCAGAAAAACTACCCTGCTGAAAATCTACAACAAAGCATTTGCCACCTTCTCTGGCTCGATGGAGGACAGAGCCACTGCCTCAGGGTGTCTAGTAGCATAACCTATTACCACCAGGATATACTTCTTCCCTGTGGAATTTGGGGTACTCAGAGGCCCCACAATATCCATAGCTACCCTCTGAAATGGCTCCTCAATCACAGTCAAAGCCATTCAAAGGGACTTTGACCTTGTTTGCTCCCTTGCCTACTTTTTTGGCACTGCACATAGCTCTTGCAATTCCCTGTTACATCCCTTGCAGTCCCAGGCCAATAAAAGTTCCTCATAATACATATTTTTGTACACTTTATGCCCATATGACCTGCAAATGGAATGTCATGGGCTATGGCTAGAAGTGCCAGATGGTAGGCTCTAGGCACTACCAACTGCTGTATTACCTCACCCTCTAGCCCTCCATTAGGGGTCCACTCTCTATATAATAACCCTTTGTTCCAGTATACAGACTCCCCTTTTCCTTGAGAATCGGGTGCCTCCCTAGCTACCTTCCTCAAGCCTCTTAGTGTAATGTAGTGTCTGAGAGCTGAGCCTGTCTCAGCTCTATCTTTATAACTCTTCCCAGCTCCCTTTCCATAGGGAGTCCGGTATCCTCTAACAGCGGTGCCTCACTGTCAGTCTCACCTCTGCCACTGCAGTCACTCTTTCCAAGGGAACATCAATACCTGCCAGCAGCTGTGGCTCACCTTCAGGCTCACTGCTACAGGGTAGCTCCCTCCCTGAAATAGCCACCTCACCAGCCCTGGCTTCAGGTGTGGGGTCTGTCTGGGTCTCCCCCAGGCTACCAGACCAACATGCCTGTCTCCAAGCCTGAGTGCATGTAACTGCATGCACACAAGGTAATGCATTATCAAAATCATTCCCTATCAGGACATTTGCAGGATAGGGTTTAATTTACTTTGTTGAAAAACCTATTTGTTGAACACTATTCATCAAAGCCTTAATCCATCGAAAGTTAATTTAAGCAAAATTTTTCCTAGTGGAAAAAAAAACAATGGCCAACCGAATGAGTGTCACAAAATTTAAAACATACACAGGTGGGGGTCTGTGCTCCCCTCAAACCCCCTAACTAAAAATACCAACTCTGAGATCACACTACAGTGGGGAAAAGGGCAAATTCCCAATGATGACCAAGCATCCCCCCCCCCCCCCGGGAAAAATTTTGCTTAAACGAATGTTTGATGGATTAAGGGTTCGATGAATAGGGTTTGACAAATAGATGTTTTGACAAACTGAAGTAGATCTGCAGGGGTATCCTCAACAAACCTACTTGCTTGCTTCCTTTTCCACCCTCCCAGTCAAGGTGAACCCTAGCCAAAGGCATATGGAATGCAGTCCCAACTAAAGCTCTGACTGGAGTGGACTGCCCAAGCATGTACTGCTTCTCTTTAACCACTGCAGGCTTCATAGTGGTTATGTCAGATGCTGTGTCTCACTTAGAAGTGGCCTGTTTTCCATCAACTAAGATTGGATATAAACTCTGGTGATAGTTTGGTATCCCTGTTGTCTCCAGACAACTTACCACTGGCAAACTGTTATTCCCACTTGCTGGCTCCCCCACTTTTTTTTCACACCTTGCCTCCCTGGACATCTAAATGACACATGGCCCCAATGGTAACATTTAAAACATTTAACCCTTTATCCTGGCCATGTACCTAAACTAGTGGCTTCCCCTATTACTGGTGGACTCTGCTGGGCACGGTTTATGCTGCCCACCATGGGTTTCTTTACATGCATGTGCAGCATTGGGTATCCCCTTCCTGTGCAGTGATGCCATGCTTGTTAAGTAGAGATCCTCTTTTTTCCCCTAGCTCATCTGCAGAGTTACACTCATGGTCTGCCAACCAGAGTCTCATGTCCTCAGGCAAAGTGCTAAAGGCTTGTTCCCTCACCAAAAGGTCTGCCAGCCCTTAAAAACTGGTGACCTGACACCTACTCACCCCCCTATGAAAATAAGTGCTTAACTCTGCAATAAAAGCGCACACACTTTCATCTGCCTTGCTTCTCTGCTCATGAAACTTTCTTCTGTAAGCTTCAGGTGTTAGCTTAAAACATTCTAGTAAATAATGTTTTACTTTGTCATAGTTTAAATAATCAATATCAGACAATTTATAAACAGCAGTTACAGCTTTACCATGGGGTAAGGGGGCCAGGAACCGTATCCAGAACCCTAGGTCAAAATTACACTGTCTACATACTTCTTCAAATATATAAATAACACTATCAAAATTATCACCCTCTGTAAATTGTGGAAGAAATTTACTGACTTTATTGCTTCTGGCATTCGGTTATTCCCTTCCCTAACACCTCCATGACCCTGGCAAAGAATCAGCATCTCTCTCTCTCATGTTGACACTGCTTCTCATTTTTGGCCTCCCAGTGCTGCAGTCTCTCATTTTCTTTGGCCCTCAAATGCCACAGTTTCTCTGCTGATTCTAATTCCATCTGTTTTGCCTGCTGCAGTCTCTCCGCTGATTCTAATTCCAAATGTTTGGCCTCCAGTTCAAGACTCTAATTCCAGACGGATTTTTAAGTTCTCTGAGGAAAAGGCAAACTGCCCTGTTTCTGAGGGCTCCAAATTACCATCACCAGTCTGGTTATCCTCCTGGCTGCTGGTCTGAGCCATGACTAAGGATGAAATCATTTCCTCTTCAGTCAGGTTGGCATTCACCAGCTCTTTGGCTTCACACACCATGGCCAACTGTTTTTTGTCAGCTTGCCATAATCGTCTGTTAACATCTCTGTCTGGTTTCCCCGAGTACACTAAACTAACAATAAATAAATAAAAACTGTTGTTAAAATGAAACTCTGTATGTTTACCTTGTGGCTGCTTGAGAGTACACCCACATTCACTGACAACTGACTACAGAAGTTCCAATTAATATCCACACCAGTGTTCACCATTATGTGACGTCTCCAATCTGGGCCAGTAATCAAGGAGATGAGTCCACACCACTGACACTAGAGAGGTATATTCACTTGGAACAAAAATAGATACAGCCAGTATTTCCAGATACGGGTCTCCTTCACTTAACAGCACACAAGGAACACGCACAATCTGGGGTTTGGATTTATTTCTCTCTCTCTCCCTCTCTCTCCATGGCCCCAGTGAGACTCCCCACTGGCAGAGCTGTTTTGTTGAGTCTTCAGCCGAGTGTCCAAGCTAAGTCCTCCAGCACCATCTTTGTGAAACCAGTGCTTCGTGTCCCTGCTCCAAGCAGCTGACAGACACACTCCCTGAGATATGATTTTCACACACACACACACACACACACACACACACACACGGGGAAAGGTTAGCACATATTTACTAGCTATGCCCCCTTCTGCACAGAGTTTAAGGTAGTTACTGCCACTAGACACTCCAAAGCCAGCTACTCCAAAGCTTTTACAAGGGTACCCAATTATACTGAGTGAAATTAATATGAATACAAATGATAGTGTTAGGCTAATGCAATAAGGCTTTGAGGAGTGGCCACAGTGTGTCTCCAAATCGATACGTACTCTCAACAGTTAAAATATTCTCTAAAAGACCAGCCACAGTGAAAAGTTTAAATATATTTAGCAATAAATAATGAAAGAACATGAAACTACTAAATATCTATTTACAATAAACACCAGAGTTGCAGTCACAGGAAACATTAAAACAACACAGATTAATAGATTCACACAGATACAGAAAAAAAGCACTCAACCAAATCCACTACCCTTTCCTGACCATTCTAAAGAATCACTATTCCCCAGCTCATCCACCAGTAAGGCAAGCTGAGGGGTCCGTCCTTCCTTGTCAGGTTCCAAGAACAGAGTGCTCTGAAACTTCAGTCTCAACTAGCATTAAAACATTCTTAGTGATGGATCATACAATGACATCACACACATCTGGTCATCTGACCTCTGGTTCCTACCCTACCTCCCTGGTTAGAAGCCGCCAGGACTCAGCAAATAAGTGCCAACAATACACGTACACAGAGTCTGCCATGATCCACTGCAGCCTCTGGAAGTCACAAAATTTCAAACCTCCACCATTTTTCTAGAGTAGCAATTAGTTCACCTTAAAGACAATACAGAAAAGCTTCCTAGTACAGATTTTTTGTCTCTGGCTGCTTCCAGAACTCTAAGATACAATCTCTATGATCCAAGCCAGGTAATTCAATTTCAAACCATTTTCAAAGCTAACTGGACTGAGATCAACCTCCTCTCCTCCAGTATCCCCTGCTACAATATATAAATTTCAACAGTTACAATAATACATGTATATTTCTCTTTCTGTCCAGCAGGACACACCATTGGCACATCTCCCACACAAGCAACTCTACAAATACACTTTTCAATACAAGCATCTACACAAATCAGTCCGATATACAATGGATATAAAAAGTGTACACATCCCTGATAAAATGCCAGGTTTTTGTGATATAAAAATGAGACCACAATAAATAATTTCAAAACTTTTCCCACCTTTAATGTGACCTATAATAAGATCGGTGGTGGTGGTGCTGCGGTAGCGTTGTCTCCTCACAGTAAGACGCTGTCCAGTTCGATTCTCAGCTAGAGCGTCTTCTGTGTGATGACATGCGTGAATGGGCGTACCTTCGTTGAAGGTTGTGCGCCAGGGCTGGTAACTCGGCACGTAAAAATCAACTACCAATCATTAGGGGACCGGAGTTCCGCTGTGGCGACCCCTAACCGGGAAAAGCCGAAAGACACAACAACAATGTGACCTATAATCTGTACAATTCAACTGAAAAACAAACAAATCTGTTGGGGAAAAAATATAAAACATAAAAAACGTACAATAAGCGGGTTGCATAAGTGTGCACACCCTTAAACTAATACTTTGTTGAAGCATCTTTTGATTTAATTACAGCATTCAGTCTTTTTGGGTTAGTTTGTTTTTCAATTGAATTGTACAGGTTATAGGTCATATTAAAGGTGGGAAAAGTTTTGAAATGATTTATTGTGGTCTCATTTTTTTATATCACAAAAACCTGGTATTTTAACAGGGGTATGTACACTTTTTATATCCACTATACAAATGACATATAATTCTCCACAAAATTCCAGCCAGCTGTGCCAGCACGTCACACATCCACTGCCCACTTCTTCTGGCATAGCTGGCAACACCTCACATTGCCACAGGCTCCTCAGGTAAGAGAGTCTTCAATGGAGTAAGCACAGCAAAATAAATACTCCAACACATACACACACAAAAAAAAAAGTTATCCAAAAGTTAAATAATGTGAAAAATGATGGTAGTGATGTAGCTAGATTTCTCAACACTCACAAAAAGAAAATGACACACAAGAAAAGTACACTAGACAAACAGAATATAGTAAAACTAAATAAGGATGTGTGTATATGAAATGTTTGTACTTCATCACTGTGGTTTCACAGTTTTAGGCAAGGGCATGCCACCTGATCCAAACACAATCAAGACCATAAATGTCATGGCCAGCCAAATAATGCAAACAAATAATTTAAGATGCTTTCGAAGCATGACACACTACAGCTCAGATTAGGACATCAATATAGCCATTAAGAGACTTCCAAGATGGCTGCATACTGTTCAACAGGTTGATTACAGCCCTCCCATTGTGAAAACTGAGAAATTGCTAAACAAAGTCAATAGAACGTATCAACTTGGGTACAATTCAGTTACTGGCTTGTAATTACACTACTTGCATGCCAGCAAAGAAGAGTGGATAAAGTAAGAGAAAGTAAACCAGAAAAGAAGTGATCTGACTAAAAAGAATCTCACTGCTGTTCAGCGAAAGCAGTGGACGTTGTAGCTTTAGTACAGGAGACAGTTTCAAATAATGTAGAGGAAAAAATAAATCACATGTTCTCAGAGGTGTTTAAGATAAGTGAGATACTGGAGGTATATATAAAATTAAATGAAAAAGGTTGGAAAAATAAAATAAGCTTTAAGTAGCTGTTCAGATGAGCTGATAAAACTGCAGAAGTCATAGGTAAAGATGAAAAAAAGACTAGCTAAATATGAGATTTCTCAAGAAGCTATTTTTTCACAAAACAGTAGAGTTATAAGACACAGCATACACAGAAAACTTGAGATTTTTGGGCTGTACTAGAGAAACTGGAATGAAAAGACTACATTTGTTTTTTGAAAGTACACATGAAACTGGACTGGTACTCCACAACAGGGTATGTTAATTGATAAGAGCACATCTGGCCATGAGAAAGCAGCCAAGACCTAGGTTACTAAGGATGCAATATAACCAGAAGAAACATCTGCTCCTGACAAAACTGTGGCATTAGGGAAAATTATTAACAATTAGGAAGAGCACAGTATTTGTGGAAAATGATAATTCACTGCACATCAGACAGAAGAGATGCAAATTTATCCTGATGCTTGGGGGATATCAAAAGGAGTATGTGAGCTTTAAGTTACTATATCCGGCTGATTTCAGAATATTTTTCTCCTGGAAGTTGGATGCAGAACAGGCCAAAAGAGAAATAAAACATTTTAGCCAACAAAGAGGAAGGCAGCAAGCTGAAAGGTATTATGCTTCTCAGTTTGCTGACAATAACAAAACTCAAGAGAGACACTGCCAGGAAATCTTTTCCATTGTTGCAAAGGTAAATGGCTGAGCAACAGAGTAAAGCCATACAACTGATATTAGGAAACCAATATGATCAAGAAAAAAACAGTAACACTGAATTTACTGAATAAATGGGAGAACTATAAAGCATCAATCCTGCTAATTACAGGATTAGACATATGAAATCCGTTTCTGCAAGAAATGGCTGAAAAAGAATAGAAGTAAACTGCATTAAACTGATGGGTAAATTTTAAAGCTCAAGCTCCATGTTATGCGGTTAATGCTTATAAGGACACTGGGGCCTCACTTGGGGTAAAAACGTCCTTGACCTTATCCTTATTAATATGGGCAAGTTGTGTTCCAGCCCTTGTGTATGATTTTCACTTATCAGGTCAGACCATAAAACTGTTTCCCTTGAATTAAAATTGAAACCTGAGATACCATCAGCCACTAGAATCATTAGAAACTTCTCGATGACAAACTTCCTACTTCAAAGTTATATCATGGCAAGTTTCAAATCCAACCAAATTCGTTAAAACTCCAGTGTGTATGTGGAAATGTGGGTCTACTTGAAAAGACTGAAAGCCCACATACCCAAAAATGAAAAAAAGAAAATGAGACAACATTACTGAATCTTTATTTAAACCACTCCTCACACAACCGACAATTTACCCAGGGAAAGGAAGTGGCTGGCCAACATTGGGAAGTTTGTTCTTTTCCCCACTATAGTGCGATCTCAGAGTTGATATAATTAGTTGGGGAGGGTGGTGGAGGGCACAGCTCCCCACATTGGGGTGGTGTGGGTTTGGAGTGCTTCTGTGTGGTTTCTTGCGATTGTTGGCTGTCCACTTCCTTTCCCTGGGTAAAGTGCTATTTATGTGAAGAGTCATTTAAATGAAGATTCAGTGATGTCATCTCGGTCTTTTCATCTTCGGATAAGTGGGCTTTCGGTCTTTTCAAGTAGACCCGCAAATGTGTATCATTTACTTGTACCAGCATATCGACAAGTGCAAAGAAGCAGCAGTACCATACAGGAACAAGTGTAGGACTAACACCAAAAACAAACCTCCTTGGTGGAACCAAAACATGAACAAGCTTTACATTAAAAGGAAGAGTCACAGCTAAATATCAGCAGAGTAACCCAAAGCAGGCTAGATCTATCAGTATTAAATTAAAAAAGTAGCTCAAGAGTTTAATCAACACCATCAAATACAAGATAGCTACCCATGCAAAGGACAACCATTAAGCCTTCTTTAGCAATGTTTGTAACCTCAAGAGCTCTACACAGCAATGTGCTGAGCTAATTGTGAAAGACACCACCAAGACATAACAATTTACTAGCTGATAAATCCAGCTCCAACTTCACCCCTCTTTCTTCTCCTATTATCACACAAGATATCCTAGTAACTGATACCCCCTCCAATCTTCACGCAGGACTAAGTCCTGAAAACTCTGTCAAAGGCCAGGAATACTACCTCAATGGGCCCTGAAAATATCCTAAGATGCATCTTAAAAAACATGAAGCTCTTTTTTTGTGCCCCTAACAACACTGTTCAACCTCAGCTCCACATAGGCTTTGTACCAAAGGAATGGAGGACAGCATTAGTCATACCCCTACACAAGGGAGGGCCATCCACTGACCTGGGTAATTACAGACTCATAAGTCTGACCAGCCTCATATGTATGGCCATGGAAAGACACTTCACAGAAGTAATCAATAAGGACATACAGAACCTCCAAACACTAGACTCATCCCACTTTAGGTTTATCAAAGGCAGGTCTTACTTCATCCTAGCAGACCTCTTTGACAAGGTCACCAATGCAATGGATGAAGGCAAGACAGTGCATACCAACTACTTAGATCTGGTCAAAGCTTTTCATACAATACCTCATTCAGGCATATTAAAGAAACTTATCCAACTGGGAATAAACCCCTCTGTCACCTGCTGGATTGCCAATTGGCTCACAAATATGATTCAAGAGGTCAGGATAAGAGAAACTACTTTCACTAAAAGACTAGTCACACAAGTGAACTCCCACAGGGCTCTGTACTGGGACCTCTCCTGTCTGGCATCTACTGAAATAAAGGCAAACACCAAGGGTCTCTGACTGACAATGTTTGTGGATGACTGCAAGTTAGGAGTAGTCGCTGAATCCCCAAATGACTCGGCCATTCTGTAGCAAGGCTTGTCCCAAACAACTGGTGCCAGATCCATGGACTAAATTTAAATGACAAAAAAGGCATTATTGTATCCTTTAGGAAACCCACTACCCAGGGAAATTATCACCTTGACAGTATGTTCCTATTAGTCAATCCTGTTGTTCAGGATTTGGGAACATATGTGGACAGTAACCTTACATTTGACCAGCATGTGCCCACAGTGCTAATAAAGTCCTTCTATAGTGCACAGCTTACAAGCAAAGGGATACACTCCAGGCCTGGGGATGTCACTGTCCCTGTTTCCAATACTTTCATCAAGCCACTCACTGACTACAATGCTCCCTCTTTTGGCGTGTATCTGGCCAGGCATATGTGACAACTTGAACACCTAGACAGGTTCCTCAAAAAGAGAATACAGGGCCTAAACATAACCCCCTGCATAAACATCATCAAAACACTGTCACTGTATGTTGTATCCTACAGACTGCTGAGAGGGGGCATCTGTTAAGCTTATAAGGCATCATCTGGTATTAGAAATACTCTTTCCAAGGTACTAAACCTCTTCTGTAACTTAAACATAACCACTCTGGAACAGACTTCTCCTCATGTAAAACAAAGTTCATCCTTGTCCCTATTCTAGCATAACCTGACTGTATGGATGGGAAAGAGATTATTTACCACAGGACTGCCCACTGTATTACTTATGGGAAGAGGCAGCACCTAAATGCTCTTCCTACAATAAGATTCCTATAAACATTGAATGGGTATTCCCTAGAAATAATTTATGGTTTTCTCCAGAACTAATCACTGTCCTATGAGTAGTACAAAAATACAGACTTTGGAATTAGGCATGGGTCACTAACTAATGTGATAATCAACTAAGCTTAAAATGGCCCACAAGGGCAATTAGTCTAGTGTTCACATAGGAATCTACGAGAAGGGACTGAAAATGTAACTGTAAGTAAACGTATTGCACTGTAAAATAATTCTGTATAGTATGCAGTCAGCAGTATTTTCAAAGTGAGGTGGAAGAGTTTTATTAGTGACAGCTGTATATTAAACTAAGAAAGTATTTTTCTTAGTTATAATATATCCATGCATTACATTGTAATAAAATAAGAAAAGATGGAAAGAAGCAAATTAAAGTTAATATAATGTTGTGATCTTGGGCTGTTTGAGACATTAAATGTAGCATTAAAATATAATAATTTTTCCCTGTTTTTAAAGAGATAGATGTCTAGATAAATGTCTTTAGTGGGCGATAGACACATTTTTTAAGGAACGGGTTTAAAATAAAAGAAAAATTATAAAAAGCATTAACAAAAATAGTTATTTCTTAAATTTGCAAAGTTGCTACTTGTGTTTCAATTGGCATATGTTTTAGTTGGGAGATGAAGTTTACAGGTGCAAGCAGTTCATTATGAGAGGTATGAACAGTGTCTTCTGAGTGAAATCTACAAGGGCCATTCCTTGCATTATTTATTTATTTTTTTTCAATATTTTACACTGAAAAAATAACATAAAAATAAATTCTGAATGAAATCTACAAGGGCTCTTTCCTTGCAAAGTTACTAGCTGTTTCTGAATGAAATCCACAAAGTACAACATAATTAACTTTTATAGGTACAGTACATAAGCAGGTCAATGAAAAATATAAATGAGGTCTGAATCTGTGAGAAGTGAATACGTTATAGAAGTAGTTCCTTCCCTAGCAGCCTTACTACTTTAATGCATAAAATATAACACTGCTCACTTTTATTTATTTATGGGTAGTCAGTGCACTTTTTCTTAATACTTAAAGTTAATGTTTGCTAAAAGTATGCAAGCTGCTTTTCATCTGTGTGAGGAGAACAAAGATAAGAACAGACAGCAATCAATGTAATTGAGAAAGAACCGTTCTGTAAGAACTTACCATAACAGTAGATGTCCTACTGATCACGGTTACAAAATTCCTGACAAATGTCTTGAAACTGCCGATGTCTGGCCGGGGAACCAAAGCTTCACCTTTTCAAAGTCATATATCCGATGCTGACCTCAGCTCATAAGCACAGGGGTACAGAGAAGGATGTCTGAGCATATACCTGAGATTATCTCTAAGCCAGTGGCCTGAAGACTGCAGAGTGGAGGAGACTGGTCAGCTAGGAGAGGTGTAGCGCAAATAAGCAAGTAAATTCCCCTATTTCCATGTAGCAGAGTAGAGCTTAAAGCAGAGGGGGAGGAAAAGGAAGCTGAAGTAAGTAGGAGTGGAGAGGAAGGGTGGGAAGGAATACTACAACTGTGGTCAGTAGGACATATACTGTTATGGTAAGTTCATACACACGTGTAGTATGTCCTGACTGAAATTACTGCTGCAGTATTTCTGACATATGGGTGACTCCCAGAGTTGAAGTAGGCAGGTAGAATGGTGCTTGACTAATGAGTAGATAAGCAATTGAGCAATCCAGACAGGACAGACTTAGCAAAAGTAGTCCTGGACCTGGAGAAGGCATCAATTTTTAGTATTTAGAGGAGGTGTGCACAGAGGACAAAGTAGCAGCTTCCAAGATAGACATTGAGTCCAATTCTTTGGGAAAGACCCATGTGGATGCCACTGCCCTAGTGGAATAAGCTTTTAGGCATGAAGGCAAGGACTTACCATAGTGAGAACAGCAGAAAGAAATGGCTTCTGAGATCCAAATTGCAACAGTTTGTTTGGAGACTAGCTGGCCCAGCTTAGAACTCATGAAGGATACAAAGAGCCATTCTAAAAGATTTAGTTTTGTTCCAGATAGAATCTCAGTTCTCTGTGAATGTCTAGAGAACGCAGCATTATCTCCCCCTATTTTGGGGGCTGGGAAAGAAGGTGGGTAAATGAACAGCCTGACTGAGGGACAGATCTTTCACTACCTTAGACATGAATGATGGATTAGCCCTGAGAGTCGCCCTATCCCCGTGATAAATAAGGAAAGCTGGAATGGGCAAAACAGATTGTCAAATTCTGAGAAGAAGTGAGATCCAAGTGTAGAATAGTCTTTCAAGTGCAGAATTTTAAAGTAGCAGAAGATGTTGGTTCAAAAGGGGATAATGTAAAAGTTTCCAGCACAAAAGTGAGATCCCAAGGAGGAGTGATGGTAGATTAAAATGCAGGACTCCCTTCAAGAACAGCTTGACCATTACTCTACCCATAACGGGGGTTACAGGCAGGCAGGCATTGATGGCAAACAGGTGAGCTTTGATAAAAGAGTAATCTAAGCCTGAATTAAGTAGTTTGCAAATATACTGTAAGACAGCACAGACCTGTGACTAGAGTGGGTCCTGACTGTGCTTGTGGCACCAATAAGAAATTATTTTCCATTTTGCTATGCAAGACTTTATTGTAGTTGGTCTCCTGGCTTTTTGTAGGACTTGAACACCCACCTCAGAGAAAAGGTGCCTTTGAATTATTAGAATCCTATCATCAGAGCCAGGCTGAGTAAGGAAAGATTTGGGTGGAGAAGCAATCCTTTTAGTTGAGTAATAATGTCCAGTTGTAGACAAATTTTCCTGTGGCTTCCCTTTGTCAGGTGAAATAACAGGGGAAACCAATGTTGTCTTGGACAGAAGAGGGTCAGTAAAATGAGATTTGGTGCTTTCTTTTGAGTCTTTAAAAGATTTTTTGGAAGTAGCGGTAGTGGACGGAAGGCATAGAAGTAGCGGTAGTGGAGGGAAGGCATAGAGAAAATTTTCTGCCCACTGGAAGTAGAAGCCCGCTGTCCTCCAGGCTGAGGGACAAGGTTCCCTGGTACAGAACTGGTGGAGATGATGGTTGTTTGGTGTTGCAAAGAGTTCTGTCTGTGGTGTACCCCCCTGATGAGTTATTGTCTTGAAGACCTATCTGTTCAGGGTCCATTCGTAGAGGTCCTCCAAGAAGCCACTTAGAGACTCTGCCAGAACATTGTCCTGTGGGGGAATGTATGTGGCTGTGAGGGTGATGTCCATCTAGGTAGCTAAGTTCCATGCCTCCTGTGCTAGCTTGCACATTTGGAAAAATCTAGTGCCACCCTGTTTATGTACCACATGACCATGGTGTTGTCTGTGTACACTAGAATGGTCCAGACTTCCATTGGTGAAAGAAGGTCTGCAGTGCTTGCAGAAGAGCCCTCAATACCTTCAAATTGATGTCCTCCTTCAGGAATGGTGGCTGCCATCTGCCCTGTACTCGGTGTGATTCTGTCCATGCCTTATCAGAAGCATTTCCGTGAATTGCTTGAATATGAGAAAGGGTTTTAAAGAGATGTCCTTGGTTGAGAATGACTTGCTCCTCCCACCAAAGTAGCTCCTTTTTGAAGCAGGGAATAAGACAATGTGAGAGATCAAGCTGTTCAAGTAGTGGGAGTGCTGGCTCAACACAGACTTCAGACACCACTGTATTTTTCTCATGTGAAGTCTGGCTAAGGGAAGCATTAGAATGGTGGATGTCATGAAACCCAAAGTTCTCAGGATCTTCCTTGCTGTACAGTGTGTTACAGAGGACAGATCAATGAAGAATTTGAACAGGCTCTGAACATTCTCCTGAGGAGGTATAGCATGCATTTTCTTTGTGTCTATTCTGCAGCCCAGGAAAACCATGTCCAGTGTAGGAACCATGTCAGATTTCTTGTAGTTGACTGTGAATCCCAGATTTGAAAGGAGTTGGATAGCAAAGTCTAGATGTTAGAAAAGTACACCTGGTGAGAGAGATTATATCAGCAGGTTGTTCAGGTAAGAAAAGATTTGAATTCCTTGGGTATGGCAAACTTTCACCACTGGTGCTTGACATTTTTTGAACACCTCTGGTGTTGTGAAAGGACCAAAAGTAAGAGCAGTAAATTGAAAGTGTGATGAATCACAGAAAAACCTGAGGAATTTCTTGTAAGAAGGATGACCAGATATCTGCAGGGAGGCATCTTTCAGGTCCAGGGATACTAGAAAAGTCTGAGGGAGAATAAAAGGCAGGAGTGTGTGGAGAGAGCTTTATGAAAGTTGGTACTTTCAAGAATGTGATGAAAAGGGAAATGTCTAGGATAGGTCTCCATTGTCATTTTATTCTTGGCACCAGAAAGATTCTGGAGTAGATGCCCTTTCCCATAAAGTCTTCTGTTACTTGTTCAATGGTGCCCTGATTCAGGAGATATTGAATAATGGGGGCCAGCAGAGAAAGTTGGTTGTGAGGAGTGTGAGGAGGATGTGGCATGCATTTCAGGGGAGGAATATTTTCCCACGACTATAACTATCCTTGATTATGGACAGAACCCATTAGTCTGTGGTAACTGTTCTCACAAGGCCAGGGAGAATTATAGTCTTTCTGAAAGAGGGCTAAAACAACTGAGGACAAGGAAAGGGGGATTGTGAAGGTAGTCACATATTTTTATTTCCAAAGGGTCGTCTCCCAGATTGAGATTTCCTATGAGACTTGTCAGAGTATCTTTTCCTATGAGTTTTCCCTTTTTTTTTTTGAGTTGTCCTTGGAACCCTTATGAGGAAGGATGGAGATTTAGATGGGTAGTTCCTATGGTATCTAAGAACTGAGGAAAGTAGAATCTGCCTGAAGTCTTTCATAGTCTTACATTGGTCTTGGAGAGTTTTGAACAGACTAGCAGCCTGAAGACACAACTAAATATCTTAGTCCAAAAGGGAGTTTAAATGTTTTGACTTGAAGTCCTGAAGAATAGGCTGGCTATATAGCCATGCACATCTGTGAATAACCAACCAAGTAGCTGGTGCCATAGAACAGGCATGGACAGCATAACTGCATTTAGTGCTGTGTCTGCCTATCTGAGTAGCCTGAGAAAGTAGACACTGCATTTTTTGCGTTGATTCTGCAATTTGAGGATCCACCATAACCTTATTCAAGGACTGAAGTACAGATATCAAATATTTGGTCATTTCAGTCTGATAATTAAATGCCCTAAAAACTATGGTAGAAGAGGTGTCTACATTCTTTCCCCACCTATCCATAGCTCTACTGTCCTTATCTATACGTACAGCATTAGCACTAGGTAAGAGCTTAGAGGACTTGTAAAACAAACACTGTAGAAGGGTCAGCCACAAGATTCTTGGACAAATTTTACGATCATTACATACCTTATAAAACCTGTCTGGTCTTTTTTTGGAGCTGGTGGTTGAGAGTCAGGTGCTAAAGGAGTGGACTGAAAGGTGACCTGGAAACCCTCAAGTAAAGGAGGGAGTGGAGAAAGGGCAGAAGTGCCCATGTTCAAGAGGCTGTAGTACATCTTCTGTATATCAGAAATTTGTGAAGATTGCCATCATATTTTGGACAATTTCTCCAAAGGAAACTTCTTCAATAGAAGAATCTGGAGAAAGGGAATCCCCTTCATCCAAAGAGATTTGTCCAGGTGAGTGCAATTGAGAGGAATAGTCTAAAGAGTGGTATGAATTGTAATCCTGTTCTTCCTCAAAAGAAGAAGATACAATGGTAAGCTTTTGAGGTGTATCCTGTGGCTAAGGAGACATAAAGGAAGGAGATTTCAAAGCCATTATAGCTTTAAACAAGCCCTGGGTGAAATCAATCCACTCTTTTTCCCTAGCTACTGTAGGGGAGGCTACATGCCTAGTCTTTTTTTTCTTTTTTTTGCTATGACATCCACCTGAATAAGACTGTGTGACTAGCAGGTTCGGAATCCTAAGATAGCTCTATTAGAGTACCTGGGATCTTCTCACTAACCAATATTTGAGGAATGCCATGAGGGCCCTTGGAAATGATAAGATGCAGTTCATCTGAAGTATCTGCAGTCTGCAAGGTTTCAGGAGCAATACCAGCCTCTGACAGGGTCACGGTAGCAGGCAACTGAGAAGTAACCTTATGTAACATTAATTATGCAACCTCAGCAGATAGGTCCAAAGTGTTACAACTGTGTATCCATTCTAGACTTTTTAAACTTTTTCTTTGGCAGTAGAGGGACATCTGGGGATGCGGTTCCCCCATCTTGGACTAGGCCAGGTGTTTAAGAATCCGAGTTTCCAGAAAGGTATTGAGATACGAAAGCCTTGACTTAAGGGCTTTGGGAAAAAATTATTTACAAATGGAACAAGCTTTGCAATCGTGTTCTGGACTTAGACAGAAAAGGCACTCAGTGTTCAAGTCCTTCTATGGAATCTGCATACCACACTCATACGTACCTTCCTAGCTGACATTTACCAACTTTGAAAAAATACTGTAAGCAAAAAGGCAAAGGAAGGTTCCCCAAATAAGCACTTATCTGAGAAAACATTCATATGAAGCAATGGTACCCACAATCAAAGTGTGATCAGTCTGACTGATGCATGACCTGCGTTTGGGCTGGTGGGGAGACAAGTCTAAGGTACATCCTTGTACATTCATCTATGCACCTCTATCTTTACTTGCTGAGGTCATAAGTGAGACATACAAGCTCGGGAAGGTAAAGCTTTCTAACCCAATCTTGCATTAGCAGTGACAACCCATAAGTCAGGAATACTGTAACAATGACTTCTGTCAGGACATCACTGGCTGTAACGTACTTTAACATGGTTAACCCTAACTTTAGAAGAGGTAATATCTATACAAATGTCAGTATGGAACAACTGCTCATATCTGGAGGTGTAAACTTCCAATTTGGAATGTGCACACAATTTTATGTGTTGTGGAGTCAGAAGGGGATGCAGGTTTTTGAAAACGTATGCAGTTTTTTTCCCTTATTTTCACTCAAGCAAAAAGGCCCTAAACATGTGACATAGTTTCAAACAGAGATGAGAAGGAACAACAACATACAAGAGCAGTCTGCTAAATAACAGTATAGATATATAGATCATATATATATATATATATATATATATATATATATATATATATATATATATGGTTGGAGACATATTCAAAAGAAAGTATAGCTGAGTAAAATCTTATCATAACAGTAGATGTCCTTCTCTTCACTGTTGCAGTCTTCTTCTTCTTCTTTCAGCTTTTCCCGGCTAGGGGTCGCCACAGCGGATCACCTGTTTCCATTTCTTCCTGTCCTCTGCATCTTGCTCTGTCACACCAACCACCTGTATGTCCCCTCTAACCACATCCAGATAAACCTTATCTTAGGCCCTCCTCTTTTCCTCTTACCTGGCAGCTTCATCTTTAGCATCCTTTTCCCAATATACCCAGCATCCCTCCTCAGCACATGTCCAAACCAATGCAATCTCGCCTCTCTGGCTTTGTCTCCAAGCTGTCCAACCTGGGCTGACCCTCTAATATGCTTATTCCTAATCCTGTCTACCCTCGTCACACCCAGTGCAAATCTTAACATCTTTAACTCTGCCACATCCAGCTCTGACTCCTGCCTTTTTGTCAATGCCACTGTCTTCAACCCATATAACATAGCTGGTCTCACTACCCTTTTGGAGACCTTCCCTTTCACTCTTACTGGTACTCGTCAGTCACAAATCACTCCTGACACTCTTCTCCACCCACTCCACCCTGCCTGTACTCTCTTCTCCAACTCTTTTCCACACTTGCCATTACTCTGAACTGTTGATCCCAAGTACTTAAACTCATCCACCTTCGCCAACTCTACTCCCTGCATCCTCAGCATTCCTCTATACTCCCTTTCATTCACACACACATATATTCCGTCTTAGTCCGGCTGACCTTTATTCCTCTCTAGAGCATACATATCTCTACCTCTCCAGGGTCTCCATAACCTGTTCCCTACTCTCACTACATATCACAATATCATCTGCAAACATCACAGTCCACAGGGACTCCTGTCTGATCTCGTCTGTCAACCTGTCCATCACCTGTGCAAATAAGAAAGGACTCAGAGATGATCCTTGATGTAATCCCACCTCCACCTTAAACGCATCTGGCACTCCCACTGCAGATCTCACCGCTGTCACACTACCTTGTACATTAGGGTGGGAGGATGGCCTAATGGTTAAGGTGTTTGCCTTACAAACACAAGGTGCAGGGTTCGAGTCTCACAAGGGATAATTGGGCTAGGCTTAAAATGGCTTGCAAGGGCAATTAGCCTAGTAATAATCTATGAATCTATGAATCTATGAATCCTGTACCACTCTTACATACTTCTCTGCCACTCCTGACTTTCTGATACAATACCACAACTCCTCTCTAGGCACCCTGTCAAATGCTTTCTCTAAGTCCACAAAGACAAAATGCAACTACTTCTGACCTTCTCTGTACTTCTCCATCAACACTCTCAGAGCAAACATCGCATCTGTAGTGCTCTTTCCTGGCATGAAACCATACTGCTGATCACTAATCATCACCTCCCTTCTTAACCTAGCTTCCACTACTCTTTCCCATAATTTCATGCTGTGCTTCATTCCTTCTCTTCACTGTTGCAATGAAGTTTCTCTTCACTGTTGCAGTACAGTTGACTGCCTCTGTACGTCACTCCAAGTCCCTGTGAAAAACCAAAAAAGGAGGAATAGCCATAAAAGCCTGAAGCTCAGAAACCCACCAGGTAGAAGTAAGAGTCAGCAAAAAGACAGTCTTCCAGGTACAATGTTACAAAGAAGTAGAATCTGCAGGCTCAAAAGGAGCCCTAGTCAATTTTTCCAAATTAAAATTAAGGTCCCAAGAAGGAGGAATATATTTTCCTGAAGGACTAAGATGCAGGATGTTTTTAAGAACTGGTTTGACCTCAAACCTTTTTTTTTTCAAATCCCACAGCAGTTGTTCATCTCCCCTGCCGTGTAATCATCCTCATTAAACCAAGCCACCCTTCAGGTCAAGCGGGTCTCCGCCCCCATAACAAGAAGTGGAAACCTCAATAATATCTCACTCACGCCCCAGGCACCCACGGACACTAACTAAACAGACTTAAAACTAATTAAACCAAGCTGCCCCTTGGGACAAGCGGGTCTCAACCCCCCCCCCAATAACAAGATGTAGAAGCTTCAATAATACCTTACTCGTGCACTGGGCACCCACGGACACTGTCCTGTAACTACAGAGAGCTAAAACTAGTCAAGCAGGACTCCACCCCCCATATGAAGAAGGGGAAACCTTAAAAATACCTCACTTGTGCACAGGTCTAGGCAGTAAAATAAAATACCTTAACTGCAATAAATTAACCAAGTGTTAGTGAGTGTATTAGTACATTCTGTTGTACAGTTCCTTACTCAAACCACTGTACTGACAAGCTCATCGCCAGGAATCAACAGATGCATAACCCTCTCCAGTAAGTGTCCCCCCACACTACAGTTTATTTTCTTTCAGAAAAACTGAAATCTGTAAAATAGCAAACCATTAACTCTCCTCTTCATCTCTACCTAATCCCAGTTTTAATATTATATCCTTTTAAGAAATTCAGGGTAAAATTAGATAATGTTTACACTTGCCTTAATTTAAGAGTTTAAAGTAGAGTGACTGCACAAAGTAACATTCCTTTTCTTAAGGTCCACTGATTGGTTTCTAATGCTCTTGCACTTCACAAACAATGCCACAAACATTTTAAATGTGTATTAAATGTAAACTATCCCATTAATTTTAGCAGCGGTTTTTCAGCTGATGCCACTGCTCTGCATCTGCAGATAATCTGATTCTAGTCACCAGCAGTATTTTTCTTATTGCACAGTAGACTATCCACTGTCACCAAACAGCCGTGCAGTAAGCATTTCTGTTTCTGTGCTCACTCCATCTAAGTTAAGTTTCACTGTTAAAGCCATTCTATTCCATTTTAAAACCCTACTTTTAAGTAACATATCCTTTTGCTTTTTCACTGGTTTTAATGTCTTACTGATTGTTTTTGAAGACAGCTGCAAAGAGGATCCAGGTTGGACCCACTCGGGCTTACTCCGTTCCCCTACCCTACCCCAATTCCAATCCACTCCACGCATCCATACACTTACAATTATACAGATCCCACATTCATCTCTCAACAAATCACACCACTTCCCACCAAAATAACATATCTCTAAACTATCTACTCACCAAACACGACAATTAAACTTATCCTGTATGCCAATAAACCCCACCCACCACACCCTCTATGCCCAACACCCCACATAGGATACCACTAACATTCTCCATTTTACTCATAATATTAATGCTACTTTGCTCAGCTACATCACTTACAAATAAAGCAGCCATACCCATCAACACCACTACATTTTCCACCAACATATCCCAACAATGAAAGCATCACTCAAACATCTGCCCACAACTATTTTACTGTCCTTTCCCCTACAACCCCAACAACAAAATAAAAACCCACAATACCACCAAACCCCTTCTTCCCACACTAAATCCATACCATAAAACTAAATGCAACGCACTGGAAACGTACCTAAAACTGAAATTAATATAGTGGTGATATACACCCAAACCCTGGACCAAATGTACAACCTAACTACAAGTCCCTAAATATATTTATTCTAAACCTAAGAAGCTTATGCAGTGATAAAACTTCCCTGCATGCTTGGACAGAGCAATACAACCCAGACATCTTCACCCTAACAGAAACCTAGCCACACACTGGAATAAAAGATACTGAAATTATGCCCCCTAACTACACCATCTTTAGACTAGACAGACTAAAAAAGAAGGGTGGAGAGATAGCACACCTGTATCTATTCAGACTCAATATAACTCCTTACCTACACAAACCACCCAAATTCTATAATGTTAAAGTACTAATAAATACCATAAATCTTAACAACACTAAAAAAATCTGTCTCATAACAGTCTATATTCCTCCAGGAAACTGCATCAATTGTAGAAAACATACTGTCATGGACAACTGAAATGTCAAACTAGAAACCGTAATCTTAGGAGATATGAATATTAACTGGCAAGCCATCACTGTAAACTCTCCAAACACAAATATAAACCTCTACGGGTATAAACAACTAATTACTGAACCTACAAGGTACAACAAAGGCTTCACTAACCACAGTACCCTTGACTGGATCCTTGTATCCCAGGCCCAACCAATTTTTCCTCCAAAGGTATACTACCCCAATTCACTAAGTGACCATCTTCCAGCTTTTGCCATCAGAGCAACCACCCTCCTCCCAAAAGAACATACCACAAAAACAGAAATACCACTACACTCAATCAAGAAATACTCAACAACCTACTAAATGGAATAAACTGATCACCCCTAAAATTGCTACCTGCTGTTCAATACTACTTTCTTAAAAATAATTGATAGTCTGGCCCCACATACAAAAAAAAAAATAGTTAACAGCCGACTGCATTGACCTCATGAAGCAAAGAGACACAGCATGGAACAATTGGAAACAAAACAGAACTCAACAAAATCTCCAAGCTTACAAAACATTACACAATAAAGTAACTAAAATAGTCAACAGATGTAAATAATCATACTACTCCAATCTCCAGCTTCAACACAAATACAACCAAAAAATTTGACACTCTATAATTACCCTCCTCAACCCTGGCTTAAAGACCACTCCCCCTCACCTAGTGCCCCCCCCAGCACAAACTGCTGAAGAATTTAACAGCCATTTCATAAAATCCACAGCAGACTTACTCACCTCTACAAATGCAGGTAACTCACAACTAAACCTACACGGCAACAACAATTCCTTAACACCCCCCACAAAAGATCAATCCCGTGACCATACCACTAACCAACAAAATAGCTCCAACAATACCTTCACTTTCCATCCCATACCAACCTCTCAAATAAAAAAAAAAATACTACTCAAGCTCAAACTCTGCACCACATCAGCAGACAATCTCCCAACTCAATACCTAAAACTCGCTAATGACTCAACTGCATATCCAGTCAGCATTCCAATAAACAGGTCATTCTCTGAAGCCACAGTCCCTACAATTTATTATCTATTTCACATAACACCTATTCAAAAAGGAGGACAATCCATGGAATTCTCTAATTTCCATCCACTATTAGTACTATTCCCTCTATCCAAAATCATGGAAAGGTGTATTCACCAAGAAATCATGAAATATCTACTCCAAAACAACCTGCTCTATCAAACTCAACATGGCTTCAGACCAAATCACAGCACATCCACAGCACTACTATCCTTTACAAACACCATTAACAAAGCCAGAGACAAAGGTCACCTAGTAGCAGCAATACTCCAAGACCTCTCAAAAGCATTTGATACTGTTTCACACACTTTACTACTTAACAGACTATCTAACCTAGGCTGTTCCTCCTCCACACTCCAGTGGTTCCAAAGATACCTCCATGATAGGAAACAAGAAGTCAAATGGTCAAACCAACTTTCCCCCTTCCTACCAACCCCCAAAGGAGTACCCCAAGGCTCTATCTTAGCACCCTTACTATTTAACATATTCACCAATAATCTATATACCTACTCTTCCCCAGGAACACTAATACAGTATGTAGCTGACTCTACCTAAATCTGCACCTCCCGTACCCCCCCTGAACTGCTAATCAAAACCCAACAATCTTTCTCAGTAATTGAATAATGGCTTACAGAGTCCCAACTCTTTCAACCCCCCCCCCAAAAAAAAAAAACAAACTTATGATATTCTGCCCCAAAAATACCACCCTCAACCTAGGGCAACTAAATATTTATGCAGCCGACAATACCATCGTAGACATCGTTCAAGAAACTAAACTACTTGGTGTTATAATTGATGATAAACTCAACTTCGACCCTCATATTCAAGAAAATAAAATAAATAAATAAATAAAAAAGTGCAATTCCTTACCGCTATAACCAAAATTACCCTGGCTAAAACTTTACAGCTCCCATCACTTCTCTATTGTTCCTGTATACTAACTAATCTGAAGATCTCCACCAAAACTAAACTAGAGCAATGTTAGAACAAAATTACAAAGTTCGCAACCAGCTCCAATTACCGTACATATCACTGTACATCACTCAAAGAATTAAACTGGTTAGAATTAACACAGCAGCTTTCATATATACACCTAATTACAACACACAACCTATTTTATGGGACCACTGCCTGTCCAGCTCTAGAAGACCTAATACAATATTACAAACCAAAAAGACCCCTCAGATCTGAAGATAAAAACCTCCTTGAAATCTAAAAGACTTCTAGAAACACAGGAAAATCTCTATACTGACACTATTACTAAATCTTGGAACACCCTCCCAACATTAGTTTAACTCCTAGCCTTCCTCTCTTTAAAGCCTTCCTAAAACAACACCTAAATAAATCATGGCTATGCACACGCATAACCCCAGGCTAATACAGAATCTGCCCTCCTATACCTCCTTCAATTATGTTAACATGTCCACTACCATTAAGCACTGTGAAGAATGGAAAAATGTAACATTTAAAAAAATATTAAAAAAATATTTAAAAAAGGGGGGGTGTCATCCCTGATGGTTATTAATATATATATATATATATATATATATATATATATATATATATGTACATATACACACACATATAACCATAATAGTACAATGAAAAAAAAAAAATATATATATATATATATATATATATATATATATATATATATATATATAAAACTCATGTTTTAGTGTTTAAGGTGCCTGGCGCCTTTAAACACTAAAACATGAGTTTTTTTATATATATATATATATTTTTTTTTTCATTGTACTATTATGGTTATATGTGTGTGTATATATATATATATATATATATATATATATATATATTTATTTTAATAACCATCAGAGATGACACCCCCCCTTTTTTTAAATATTTTTTTATATATTTTTTTAAATATTATTGTTTTTAAATATTATTGTTTTTAAATATTATTGTGTGTAAATACACACCTTTCTATATATTTTATGCATTTTTCTTATGGATATTGATATATGTTCTTATGTTAGTGGAGTAATATCTCTTTAAATTGTGATGTCATACTAATTGTCCTAGTATTTAACCAAGCATCAGTTGTAGTGATGTGGTCTGATGAAGCAACATTAAGTTGTGAAAGCGCTTACCGTTTGTCTTCTGCAATAAAGTACAGTGACTGATTTCCAATGTGTAACTTTGGTGCCTTAATTTACTTTTGCTGTTGTTGTGTGTTTTGGGCACCTCAGTGTACCTGCAGCCATTTGGTTTTTGCATCTTCAGTATATCTTCAAGGGGCCTGGACAGAACATGGGGTGAAAACTTGAAGGACCATTATCAGAGCTCTCATCTCTTTGATGCTGACATGATCTGACTTCTGATGTGGGAAGCCAGAGACCCTGAACTTTCAGGTGACCATATGAAGCCCCCCATTCCATGTCTGCGGCATCGATGAACAATTCTTGAGAAGGGACTGGAGGCTGAATGGGCAGTCATGGGTTGAGATCAAACTGTTGAATCCACCACTCAAATTCCCTTTTTAGACAAGGAAGGAAAGGTACACTGACATACAGAGGGCGTCAGTGTTGCAGCCAGGCTGACCTGAGATACCACTGAAGCTTCCGCATATGCAGTCTGGGAAGGAGTATTGGAATATAACAGGCCATAAATCCCAGGGCCGAAGAAACTCTCTGGCTGAAAGCAGTTACAGGAAGAAGGCTGTCAATGACAAAATGTCTGGACGTGGAAGAGAGGCCAACATTAGCACTGTCTGAAGCCTGCACCCCAGCTACACATGATCCTGACATGAAGTGAGCACGGACTTTTTGAAGATGACAGTGAACCCTAGACTTTGAAGAAGACAGATGGTGAAATCCAGATCCTGTAACTGGCAACTGGGATAGGAGAGACAAAAATATGTTTAAGGTCCTGCATGGCTTTGCCTTTCTCTTGAAGAGACTTAAACAGGTCAGCAGTCCCAAAAAGATGTTAATTCATTTGGCCTTAATGTCCTCAGGGAAAGACTGAAGACAAAGTCAAGAATAATGCCTCATGACAGACCCAAAAGCTGCAGCCCAGGGGAAGAGGCATCAGCAGCATCATAGCTATACTTGATAGAGTGGTGAGCCACTTCAGAAGAAGAACCTAAAATAGATAAGGTGGAAGATTTGCCTTCAGAATCAGGGAGGTCAAAAATAATTTGATAAGCCTGAGCAATCAAGGCCAGAGCATACTTAGTCATATGGGTGTAGTAATTAACAGCCCTAATGGCCAAAGTAGAAGTAGTGTTAGCCTTCGTACAAATCCTATCCACTGCCCTACTACTATCCTTATCAGAAGGCAAAAGTTTGGAAGAGGGCAAGAGCTTGGAAGGTTTTGTCAGAAGAGACTGACACCACAGAAGGAAAAGCAGGACACTTAAAAATTGACAATCCTCAGGGATGTTATAGAACCTCACAGAAAGAGCAAAACAAAAAGCATGGTACAAACCAACACAGAGAATAAAACAAGAAAATAAACTTTAATATCGGTAAGTGCTTTTGCGGAACAATCCTCTTCATCAGACCATAAAATCATAACACACGGAAACAAACTTTTATACAAATAAAACAACCTCCCATTAAAATACGGCCAACAGAAATAAAACATCAGTTATAATTGAGCTAAACTACAAGCCTTCAATACCGGTTTTAAGGGAACAGGCACATTAAGCTCTATGCATCTGCAGCGCTGTAATCCATTTCATTTCTGCCAATTCCACTTTATTGTTAAAGTCACCTAAATGCTTGATATCACAGATCATCTGAAATACTCTAAAAGAAAAATTATGATCCTTTGTTCATTAACATGCTTAGTAAGTGCGCTAGAAACATTATTTCTGTGTATACAACCAATATGCTCTAAGATACGCTCCTTAAAACAGCAAGTAGTTTTTCCAGTATAGACACTAACACAGCTGTTACAGGTAGCAAGATTAATCAAATTAACAGTGACACAATCTGCATAAAACCTAGGAGTAAATACCCCATTAGTTATAGGATGGATAAAACATTTCTGTTTAGAAATAAAACTTGCATGCTCTACAGTGATTACAAGGAAGGTACGAAATCTATCTGACAGAGACCTGCTCAATGTATGATACGTATCAATGTTGGTTGATTTATAACAAAAGCTTCTTTTCAAGGAAACAGTGTTCCTAAATAAGAAACTGGGTTTGTCACCCACCACTTCACTAATACTGACATTGGTCATGAGAACAGGCCAGTTTCTTCTAATGATTTCACATACATTCATGACATCACTGGAGAATTTGAGAATAAACTTGTTATTGTTGTTGAAACGTCTCTTGCATTTAGGTACCTTCTAATAGAAGAATAGTAGGGGCATGCCTCATTTCTAACATTAACCGTACTTAAAGATCTATTAAGTTCTTTCTTCAGATAACCCCTATGCATAAGATCCTTATATAAACCATCCATTGCCATATCAAAATAACCATCAGCAGTGTGCAGCCTGGACATTCTCATCAATTGTCCGTTGATGATATTAGCATAGACATACGTGGGATGCATACTGCTACTGTGCAGTATCCCATTCCTCCAATAGGGTTTCCTGAACAGAGTTGCATCTATGTGACCTTCACTATTCTTAGATCAACATACATCTAAAAAATCTATAGTATACAATGAAGAATGTGACGTAAATCTAAGAAAGCTAGTATTAGATTCAAAGTACTGTAAAAACCCATCCAAGAGTTCAAAGGAACCCTCTCATAACATAAATATATCAGCCACAAACCTGCCACAAAACAATGTTGGAGGAATAAGCATGGGTACCCAGTACATATTCAGATTTCCCACTGCACCATCACAAGATTAGCATAACTACTGTCGCAAACAGTACTCATCACAACACGTTTATTGTAAATAATAGTTCTCAAAAACAAAACCATCATTTTCCAATATAAGTTCTAAAAACAGGCAAATCATGAGGATCATACTGTTAGAATAATCACTATTATGTAGCAAAAACAATCTAATAAGATCTATACCTTCCGTATTAGGAATGACAGTACATCTAAGGTCTGTACATCTAAGGTTACAAAAAAAAGCCAGATACATAATCAGAACCATTAACACAATCGTAAAACAGATTCAAAAAGTGTTCTATATTCCTTAAAACCACAGTTGCTCTTGTTAAAACAGGTTTCAACTTACTTTCAACAAAGGCTGACAAGGGTTCAGATAGCCAACCATGCCCCGAAACAATGGGGTGCATTGGTGGTCTTGTTAGATCTTTATGGATCTTAGGCAATCCATGTAATTGAGGTAAGGTTGGCCCAGAAACTAAAAAATAGTTATACTGATCAAAAGTAATAAGCCTATTCACAAGTAACTGAGTGCATCATGTACTCTCCTATCTTATCCACAAATGTTTTATTAAAACAACAATATGTTCCTGTATCAGATAAATGATGAAACATAATATTCAAACATAAAGTACTATCCACAATGACAACGGCCTTTCCCTTATCGGCCAGAAGTATATGGATATCATTGTTCATTCTCAGCTCATAAAGTGCATGCTTTTCTGCATCTGTTAAGTTATAAAACTTAGTCAAGTATGGGTTGTTAAAATACGTATATATGTTTGATTCGCATAATCTCAAACAAGATTCCAGCAGCGGACTAAGAGGGGGTTCACTGTACTAGGTTTACGTAAGCTCCGATGAGCATCAAGATCAGTAGAACATTTACCTGTGAACATCGTAGTCAGCAACATCCTTCTAGCAAACATTCTAAGGTCCACAATAACTTCAGTTAAATCCAATCATTGAGAAGGAACAAAGGAAAGACCTTTGTTCAACAAAGAAATCTGTGCAGGAGTGAGATAGAGAGAAGAGATGTTATAAATTAAAGTTAAATCGCTGTCATCTTTGCCTTGTTGGCCTGTTGTCTGTCATTGCCTTCTGTTTGTGCCTTTCCCTGCTGTGCGAGCGCCCCCACTTGGTACCTGAAATCCCAACTACCACAGGTAAACCTGGAAAAACTGTTGAAGACATATGAGGGCGTGAATGCAAAGTGAAAGAAACATTACTCGCTTCTTTCCTCCATGCACCAAGTTCCAAAGAATTATTTAAAGTAGAAGTGGAGCCAGTGCAAGCAGGCGTTTCTTCCTTATTAACTACAAGAGAAGGCTTAACAGCATTACCTTCACTACATTCAAGGTCAGTCATCACAATTTTACACATATTAGAGTTGGAATCAGGGGGATGTAGAGAGCTATCCATCTGTTTAGTGGGATTGTGAGTCCGTTCATTATCACCCCTAGTATGCTAAGGCAAAACAAAAATATGTCCTGACTTGAAGTCAAGAAAATCACCCTCGATCTTCCTTTGCTTTTGTTTTTTAAGCCTGACCTCATACATCTGTATTTTATGCCATAAACTATCTAGTTTAGAAATGCAGAGGTCAGAAGTGTACGTGGTCTTAAGCTTTTGTAAAAGATTGGTAACCATAGTACATAGATCCATTTCAATAGGTTTAAAAAAGTCAACAATTAATTGCATGTAACTGAAGCTTAAGACCACCTACACTTCTGACCTCTGCAGAAGTCAGAAGTGTAGGTGGTCTTAAGCTTGTGTAAAAGATTGGTAACCATAGTACATAGATCCATTTCAATAGGTTTAAAAAGTCAACAATTAATTGCATGTAACTGAAGCTAAGCTCTACATTAAGAGCTTGCCACTGTTTCAACAGCTCCAGAAAGTGCTCATCATAAGTCGGCATCTTAAAGATACAAAGCCCTCTCGGTACAATCCAGTGACGTAGGCAAGCCTCAAGATGTAGTCTTTGGCACAGAAGTTGCTTTATTTTGTAATACTTATTTTCTAAATCAAGAAAAAAAGATTCCATATTTGTGTTAACATCATCAACATTATGTGCATCTTCCAGTGAATGTAGGTCAAGAAGGGGGTTACCATCAACAGTCAATAACTTACTGTAACAATTAATACATCTTGTCATACTGGGGCCACTAGGCATATATTCTAATTCCATTTCTAACCCTCCCGCCATGTGCCGGGAGGTAAGTAACAATTTCTACTGGAAAAAAAATAAAACACCAAATCTCCTGACTAATAAGTAGTACCAACAAAGAAACACAAAAAGAGCAAAACAAAAAGCGTGGTACAAACCAATACAGCAGTTAAAACAAAAAAAAAACTTTAATATCGGTAATTGCTTTTGCAGAATACTCCAATCCATCGGACCATAAAATCATAACCACAGAAACAAACTTATATACAAATAAAACAACTTCCCACCCATTAAAATACTGCCAATAGAAATAAAACATCAGTCACAAGTAATGAGCTAAACTATGAGACTTCAATACCAGTTTTAAGGAAACAGACACATTAAGCCTTTTGTGCCTGCTCATTTCTGCCAATTGCACTTTATTGTTAAAAGTCACCAAAATGCTTGTTATCATAGATCTTCTGCAATACCCTAAAAGAAAAATTGTGATCCTTATGTTCATTAACATGCTTAGTAAGTGTGTTAGAAACATCATTTATGCATATACAACCAATATGCTCCGAGATACGTTCCTTAAAAGAGCGTGTAGTTTTTCCAATATAAAAACTAACATATCTATTAGAGGTTGCAAGATAAATGAAATTAACAGTGACACAATCTGCATAAAACCTAGGAGTAAACACTCTAGTAGTCACAGCATGGATAAAAAAAATTCTCTTTAAAAATAAAGTGCACACTGCATAGTGATTACAAGGGAAGGTACCAAATCTATCTGACAGAGACCTGCTCCATGCTTCAATGTTGCTTGATTTATAACAGAGGCGTCTTTTCAAGGAAACAATGTTCCTAAATAAGCAACTAGGTTTGTCACCCACCAGTTCCCTAACACTGTCATCGGTCATGAGAATAGGCCAATTTCTTCTAATGATGTCACATACATTCATGACATCACCAGAGTATGTGAGAATAAACTTGTTATTGTTGTTGAAAAGTCTGTTGTATTTAGGTACTTTTGTAATAGACGAATAGTAGGGAAGTGCCTCATTTTTAATATGAGCAATGAAGGTGTCTAACAAGGCAGCCAACACAGGAGGAACTGCAGAGCGTTTAAGAGTATCCACCTGAAGCAACTCAATATCTCTTCTGAACATCAGACACTTAAGAAGAATCCCACTTAAGGTATTCTATCACCCTAGCAATTGTGTCCTCAAAGGGCAATTCCTCAAAAGAACACTCAAGGCTAATAGACTCCTCGTCATCAGAACCATAAGCCAAAGGCACCTGTGAAGAATAGGACAAGGACACCTCATCAGACTCTGAATCCTAATCCAAGGAATCTGGTTCCCAAGGCTGTTTAGAAGGGGTAGAGGTCCAAGGAGAAGTAGGCACTGAAAACCCTTGAGGAAGCTTCAGGGCCATTACGGCAGAAAACAAGTCCTGATTAAACTCTTCCCATTCCCTCTGAGGATCCTTAGGATGGACCAAAATAAGAAGTTATGTACCTACCATAATGTTCCATGTTAGTTGTCTTCTTCTCGCCTTCTTTCTTGCTGGATGGGTTCAGAGCCGATCCTCGGCTCCGACTCGGCCAATACTAAAGCTCGAGAGCTAATTCCACCGGCTCGAGGCTCCCCTATATCCCACAATGCTAGGCGGCAACTACTCAGATCTCGTTTGATAGCTATACCAAGCAACCCTAGTCTCCATAGAATAATGTAGGGAAACCCACCTCAAAACCTGCGTGAAAGGTATCGCAGACCTAAGAAAGGAGAAAAAGAGGTGGAAGAACGTGTGGGAATGACGACTTCAGGAGGAAGAACACAAACTGAATTCCTGTCGGTCTGTCCAGGCTTGGGGGAAGGAGGGTGGGACGCAAGAAAGAAGGCGAGAAGAAGACAACTAACATGGAACGTTATGGTAGGTACATAACTTCTTAATGTTAAGTTGTCCATCTCGCCTTCATTCTTGCTGGATGGGACCGCGTCCCTAGCACCTTATCCCGGGTGGCCTATCGGAACAGACTCTTGAGAACAGTGGAACCAAAATTGGCACGGCTTCTGGAAACCATGTCCAATTTGTAATGTGAAATGAATGTATGAGGAGAAGCCCAGCTGGCTGCTGCACAAATGGAATCTATTGGCAGCCTATCCTGAAAAGCTACGGATGTAGGTAATGCCCTAGTTGAATGAGCTCTAGGTCTTGAGGGTAGTTTTTCATGTCTTATCTCATATGTCTTATCTCATAGATGAAGGTAATTGTAGAGGTGAGCCATCTAGAGAGGGATACTTTAGTAACAGGAAGGCCCAATTTCCCTTCCGCATATGACAGAAACAATTGATTAGATTTCCTGAATTGTTTAGTCCTATCTAAGTAATATCTAAGTTGGCGATGAACATCCAAACCTGTTTGAATAGTTAGGGAAAAAGACGGGGAGATCAATAATTTGGTTTAGGTTTACTTGAGAGGAAACATTGGGCAAAAAGGATGGATTAGTACGGAGGGATACCCTATCTTTGTGAAACACTAAGTAAGGAGGATGACTGCACAGAGCATGGAGTTCAGATACCCTTTTCGCTGAAGTTATAGCTACTAGAAAAAGTGTCTTCCAAGAAAGCAACTTCAGAGAACATGAAGCTGCCGGTTCGAAGGGGGGAAGGATTAAGGATGCCAAAACCAAGTTCAAATCCCATTGAGGCGGGGGATCTTTGATTGGAGGTTTGAGAAGAAATACGCCCCTTAAAAAGGCTTTACAGAGTTTGTGAGCCATGATGCTAGACTCCGAGACACCAACATGAAAATTAGATATGGCAGCCAATTGAACTCTAATGGTAGATGCAGATGATCCTAAATGAAAGAGTTATGCTAGAAAATCTAGAATAGACTGGATAGGTGCTGTAAAGGGATCTATGTTTTTTGACATTGCCCAAAAGGAGAAGCGTTTCCATTTGCTACTATAAATCTTCCGGGTAGAAGATTTATGAGAGGCTATCAAGATATCTCGGACCGAGCAAGATATTGAGGGAAGCCTGGCTAAGGTTGGAATCGGAGAAACCACGCTGTGAGGTTTAGAGAAAGCAGAGATTGGTGCAGCTGACCCGATTGTTGGGTTATCAGATCAGGTACTGGGTCCAGATGCCAAGGCTGCTCCAAAAGGTAACGATGAAGAAACGGAAACCATATCTGTCGAGGCCAGTAAGGGGCAATGAGGATCATTGTCACTCTCAAGGCGATGGCTTTCTGAATTAGTTGAGATATCAGTGGAAAGGGGGGAAAGGCATACAGAAGTCCCCGGGGCCAATCGTGAACTACAGCGTCTCTGGTGGGATGGCCTGGTAACGGGAAGAGAGTGAAGAAGTCGTGACACTTGCTGTTTTGGGGAGTAGCAAAAAGATCGCAGCAAGGCTGGCCCAATCTTAGGAATACTTCTTCTAGAACTGATTTCTTTAGAGACCACTCATGGGGCATGAGAATTGCCCTGCTCAATTTGTCTGCAATAACGTTGGATTTCCCGGGAATGTGCGTTGCTGTCAGAAAACGCTGAGAAGAGATCGCCCATTGCCAAAGTCTGAGTGTCTCTCGACATAAAGGGTATGATCTGGTTCCGCCTTGTTTGTTGATGTACCACACTACGGACATGTTGTCCGTTTGAATTACAATAGTCCCAGTGGGAAGAGAGTTGTGAAGGGCTTGCAACGCTAAAATCACTGCTCTCATCTCTAAGACATTTATGTGCAAGTGGCACTCGAAAGGTTGCCACGTGCCTTGGACTGTCCTGCCCTGATAATGCCCCCCCCCACCCGATCAGGGAGGCGTCTGTTGTCAACGTGGCGACTGGGGGGGGGGGGGAGTGAAGGGTCTTCCTTGGAGAAGTTGAGGTGATGTGATCCACCAAGACAGTTGATTCTTGCATGATTGAGTTATCAAAATGGTATGGGACATCAGGAGCTGTTGAAAGGACCATTGAGTAAACAGCATCCATTGGAGGATCCTCATGTGAAAGCGAGCCAAGGGGAGAAGGGGAATAGCTGCTGCCATGAGTCCTAACACCTTCAAAACTAATCTGGCTTTGACTTTGTTGCATTGTAAGAGAAGGGAAACTTGTTTTTGAATATCTAACACTCTCTGCTCTGTGAGTCTGGCTGAAAGATTGAGTGTGTTTAAGGTGGTGCCTATAAAGATAATAGATTGACAAGGCGACAAGGCAGATTTTTCGAAATTTATCGAAATGCCTAGAGCTTGTCAAGATTGGATGGTGAAGTCCCTGGATAGAAGAAGCTGATGTCTGGTGGTGGCGGTAAGGAGCCAGTCATCTAAATATGGAAACACCTGGAATCCTTGACGTCTCAAGTGAGCTGCGACCACTGCCATGCATTTGGTAAACACACGGGGGGGGGGCTGTAGTGAGACCAAAGGGCAGGGCCCTGAACTGTTAGTGACTGGCACCCAGCCTGAAGCGGAGATATCTCCTGGAGCGTCTGTTCATCTTGATGTGGTAGTACGCGTCCTGAAGATCTATCGAGCACATCCAATTGTCCTGACCCAAGAAGGGTAGAATGGACTGTAGCGTGACCATCCGGAATTTTGTTTTCCTGATATACTTGTTTAAGTAGCTGAGATCCAGTATGGGTCTCCAGTCCCGTTTTTTTTTGGTACCAAAAAGAATTTGGAGTAGATTCCGGATCCTTGCTGGTCTGCTGGGACTGATTGGATAGCTCTTTTTGATAGCAGCTTTGAAATTTCTAATGCTGCTTGTTCCCTTAGACCGGGTGGAACATCTGGAAGGGATCTTTTGGGTTGGGATGGGATGTGAATAAAGGGAATTTTGTAACCCTCGGATATGATCGACTGTACCCATTTGTCTTGAGTAAGGGAAAGCCAGGCTTTTGGGTACAGGGATAACCTTCCCCCGACTGCCTCCGAAGGTGGACAGCCGGGCAGCCTCTCAGGGATGCTGAAAGGGTTTATCAGAGAACATTTCTCTGCTACCCTGGTTTTGCGGACCTCCTCTGCCTCTAGGGCGGTGTCTATTATTATTCCCCCCTCTGCCTCTAGAGGGGAATCGACCTTGTGCATCAGATGAGACTCCCTGGGATTGTTTGCGGAACCACATCTTTCCTCCCCTCTGACCTTTGGGATAGGGTCTAGAAGGGGTAGAAAAACGGACTCCTACGGCAGAGAGAGTCTTACCTTCTACCTCGCACCTGGTCAATGTATCCTTCACCTGTGGACCAAACAAGGATGATCCATCAAAGGGAGAATTGGTGAAGGATGTCTTGAAAGGGTCCGCAAAGTTGCATAGCCGCATCCAGGCGTGACGTCGTAAGGCAACACCTGTGCCTGCGGCTCTACTCGCCCCATCTGCAGCATATGAGACCAGCCGCAAGGAGGAGTTAACGATGGAATTCAGGGTTGCCAACTGGGAGATCATTGTGTCTTTGAACCCCTCAGCTGTAGAATCCTTTATCAGTTCACCCATATCCTTGAGTAAATCTCTCTGGAGACGAGTGAAGTGGCATAAGTAGTTCAGCGAACGCATTGAAAAGGTCGCTGATGAGAACATCCGCTTGCCGTACCTGTCCATGGTCCTAGATTCCTTATTAGGAGGATGGACAGGAACCGAAGGATCGGCTAACTCCTTCTTAGTGGCCGCAGCCACCACCATGGCATCAACAGGGACACCTTTGGATAAAAAAATCTTTATCTCTAGGGGCAGTAATAAATTTAGATGGTCTCCTCGGGGTGGGTTCCACTGAATCAGGAGCCGTCCAAGCCTTCCTTGCCACCACTTCCATAAGGCGGTCAAAGGGAGGGGACACCCAGGAGGTAGAAGGGTGAGAGCCAAACGCCTCAAGATACACTGACTCATCCTCCGAAGGGTTAAGGTCTGGCCAGTTCCCCCTCTGTTTGAGGATCTCAAGGATGTCAGCAAAGGAGACATCCTCAGAGGGGGATCGAGGGGAACCTTCAGATTCCTCTAAGTCAGTGTCAGAGGTGATAGACTCAGGGGAGTCAATGTGCTTCCTCTTGCACTGCCTCTTCCTAGGGGGATCTCCTACCGGGTCAGGAGAGGCCTCGGAAGGGAAGGAAATTCCCAATGGGGAAACTTGAGGAGTTGGCTCTCTGTGGTCTAAGGCAAGGGGGTGAGTAGAAATCACCGCAGGCACTGTAGATGGAGGGGCTGAAGGAGCCGACTGTGGGGCAGACCCTGGTTCTAGCATGCTCCGCATGACCTCGAAGGCACCCCTGTCTGGCAAGGCCAGAGGCCCCTGCTCCGAAGAGACAAGGACCTCCCCCGGCACCGACAGGGACGGCTCCGAAGCCAATGTCGGAGCCGAACTCACCAGCGCCGAAGCCCTGAGAGGGAGAGCGGGGTCGGACAAGGATCCAATGCCACTTGCCCCCCCCCTCGGAGCAAATGAGGGAAGCTCGGCGCCGAGATCCCTCCAAGGAGGAGATCGGAGCAGACGACGGAGCCGAAAGGGAAGGTATCGGATCCAACGCACCGACAGTCATGGCTCCGACAAGCCCTGGCTCCGAACTCAAAGGAGTCGGAGGAGGAATGTATTGGGGAACGGAAATAGCCACTGACTGCTGAGTCAGGCTATGCAGCATTTGGGCCAGTGCCTCGGACTTGAGAAGTCTACTCACTACCCTTTGAAAATCGTGGTCAGATAACCTGGAAGACCATGAGGAATGAGTTTTATGGCTCCGTTCAGAAAGAAGAGGGGATCCTGGCGCCGAATGCACGGAGCCGATAGAATGGGATCTAGATCTCTTCCTAGACTGTGGCTCCGATAAGAGTATCGGAGCCGACGGAGTTTTATCAGCCTCTGCTCCAGCCGGAGCCGAGGTAACAGTATGAGGTTTGGAAACATCGGCTCCGGCCGGAGCCGATGTCGAAGCTGACTTAACCTTTCCAGCAATCGACTCAGAAACCGGAGCCGACTGTTTGGAAGTTTTAGAAGGCTTCCCCGACACAGACTGAGTCGGTAGGCCTTCAGGCTTTAACAAGCCCCGCAAGATTAATTTATTCTTGCGTTCCTGCAGGACTCTAGGGCTAAAACCATGACAAACAGCACAAGAGTCCTGCAGGTGCAAAGGTCCCAGGCAATACACACAAGAAGTGTGACCGTCTGTCAGAGACATTTTCTGACAGCACGAGTCACACTACTTGAAGCCTGAGACCTTCGATTCCTTGGACATGATAAAGGGTCCAAGAAAAACACACACACACACACACACACACACACACACACACACACACACACACACACACACACAGGCCTTAATTAAAAATAAAATACCAGTTGCACAGGGGGACTAGAAGGGGCCTAAGGCCTAAAACTAAAGAGGTAAAAAAAAAGAAGGAATTAAGGGCAACAAAGTTGTCAAACTAGGTAAAGGGGTATTTAAAACTAAGGTTTTAGTGAAAAAGGAGTACTAGGGGTCTAAGAAGATTTTAGAATTAAATCTTTGACTAACCTGCCTGAGCCAGTAGAAAAGCACCTCGTCAGCTATAGCGGCAAACGAGATCTGAGTAGTTACCGCCTAGCATTGTGGGATATAGGGGAGCCTCGAGCCGGTGGAATTAGCTCTCGAGCTTTAGTATTGGCTGAGTCGGAGCCGAGGATCGGCTCCGAACCCATCCAGCAAGAATGAAGGCGAGATGGACAACTTAACATCATGCTTTGTTTTTTCTTGGAAGGGACATCAGCCCTAACAAATAATGGAGGTTCCAACCATTGGCAAGATTCAGTAAGAGTATCAGGAACCCCCTCCCTGAGCAATATTTGCAAAATCCCATTGGAACCTCCAAGATAATCAACTGCTGTTCCCCTTCAATGTCTGGAGCAGTTGCCTGCCAAGCCTTAGAGGACATGGAAAACGATGAATCCACGTCAGCCTCTGACAGGGTCGAGGCAGAGGAATCCGATGTAGATGCCGACTGACCTACAGAGCTATTACCCCCACTTCTAGAAGACATCAAGTGGAGGTTGGACAGCTCCAGAATCCAGCTAAGACTTCTTGGCCTTCTTCTTACCTAGCAGGAGCAACTTGGGGTTAATGGATTCTGCCATGCTACCCTGGGCTAACTGTTTAAGCTGTTGGTTTGCAAGATAAATGGCCAGGGAAGACAAATGGCTTTTAAGTGTTTTAGGCAATAATGCCTTACAGATACTACAAGAGATATGGTCGTGTGAAGTACCCAAACAAAAGAGACACTCTTCGTAATGATTCTTATGGGGAATCTCCCTCCCACACTGACATTTATTCTTCTTGGATGACATGAACTCTAGGTAAGTAAAATAAAATACAAGACCAAATAGAAGAAAAAAACAACCCCATCAGGGCATTTCTCTGACAATTAGGTATTAAGCACAGCAACAAGACATTAAAACCAACAAGCAAAAATGGCACTCAGACTAGTGGCAAAGAAGTTCTGGGTAAATGGGCGCGTACATTACTTTTATGCCCTATATCCTGTGCTGGGAGCATATGCGTGACATATGGCACATACAAGATCAAAAGGCGTGCATACACTGGCCAACCATTCGGCTGCCCTAGGTGGGAGATCACTATTGTAAAGAATACTGTAACAGTGACATAGAAGGACATTAGTTATGTACATTAAGTGAGGATAATAGCTTTTTATCAAAATGGCTGCCCTGCCAGTATTAAATGTCCTTACAGTTATAAAAAAAATATTCAATTACATTAAGAAGTGTAGGGTGCAAACAGCAATAATACAAGAAATGCATCTACAGAAAAAGGAGCATGTGAATTTGTCAAAAAAAAGGATTTCATTGTGGAAATGCAACAGAATACCAGGAACAAAGAAAAAGGGGAATAATAATACAAATTGCAAAAAGGGCCACCATTAGTGACAGAACAGGTAAAAAAGACTACAACAATGGTAGACTTGAGTTAGTAAGGCTCTACTGGTAGGGAAGGAGGATTACGCTGGCTGTAACATATAACCCACCTAGAGCTACTGCTATACGGCTTGGCAGAATTTTGGGAGAAATAACTTTTCAGCAAAGAATATTATTTACAGATGGGGGTCTTGAAACTGATTTACAATTGTGAGGCTGTATCAGAGGATCATAGAAGGAAAACATAATAAAAGCAGATAGATTTCTGAAGAAGTACATTTGATAGGGAAGATGTGAATTCAGTAGTGAGAATTCAGACAGAATCTACATGTTATTCTCCAAGACAATAACCAGACTTGACTGGACAGAATAAAATTTTTCAGCAACGTATGTATTTAATTGAAAGTTTAAGACCCATCCAATACCTATGTCACATCATACACCTATAAAAAGAAAGATAAAGATGCATGGCAATAATGTAAAAAAATGAGAGACAGACACTTTTCTACATATCTGATAAAAAGTGAGAAATTTAAGGAATGCATAGTAGAAATTATATGAGGGTTACTAGAGAAGAAAGAAATGTTCAAAAAACATGGTAGAGACGAGAGAAAAAAATGGGCAAAAAGTAGCAGGAACTATGTAACAAGGTTAACAAAGATTAAAGTATGGCACATGAAGGGAAATATCAAAGAACAGGACAGAAGTACCTGCACAGTTGTAAAAGGAAAATAAGGGAGTATTAGACAATATACATGAGTCTAGAAAGGTTGCTGTTAACTAAAGTACAGTTGTGTAAGTAAACTTATCAACAGTAGATGTTTGAATGATCACTGCTACAGTAGCCTTAGTTATATGGCTTAAATCCTGATACGGATACAATAGCCAGCCAGATAAAAAGTTCATGGCATCTTCCAGGTGGCCAAACCATCTCAAGATAAACTGTCTTAAAACACAGGTTTGAGTGCCATGCCATTTACATCTTTCATGCCAAAAAAGAAAGGGAGGTTAAGACTCTTCCAAGATGGCTGCACACTGATTAAATACAGAAACTCAAAATCAGAGCCAGTGAACTTTTCTTTTTGAGTAAATTTCAGTAACTGGCTAGTAAGTGTACCGCCTGGATGCCAGCAAAAAAGAAAGTCAGAAAACCTGAAAGAAAACCAATCACAAAAGTGAGGAGAAAACACTGATTCGGATGAATTCTGCAGCTGTTCATGGAAATGCAGTGCAAGGCATGATGTCTACTACTCTAGGAAAAAAATGAGTCAGACTTACTCAGAGCTAAATAAAATAAATAAAACAGTGAAGGAGTATATCAACTCAAAAGTCTGGAAAAAAATGAAAGAAGCTTTAAGCAGATATTCAGATGAGGTGATAAAACTACAAAACTCAAAGGTTGAAATGAAGAAAAGGTTGGCTGAGTACAAGACTGCTCAAGAAGAGATGTTTCAAAAAATAATAGAATTAGAGGACAGAGTACTTAGGAAAAACCTGAGATTTTCTGTTGTACCAAAGAAGCGGGACTGAACAGACTGTAGTAAGTTTATGAAAGCACAAATAAGCAACTGGACTGGTATTTCACAGCAGGAGTTTTTAACTGAAAGGACACATTGTGTGGTATGCTCCAAAGCTGGCCATGAGAAAGCAACCTAGACCTATAATAGTAAAGATGCAATCCTACCAGCAGTAAGAGTTGATTCTGACAAAACTGTGGGAGAAGGACAAAGTACTCACTGTACACCAGGCAGAACAAGAGTAAATGTATTCCAGTAATCAGGAAATGTCGAGCAGCAGGCATGAGATTCAAGCTGCTGTACCCAGCTATTTTCAAAACATTCTTTCCTGAAGGGTCAAAATAATCTTTTGATGCAGAACATGCTACGGGGGAAACACAAAAGTCTGTCCAACAAAAAGCGAACTATTAAACAGAAGGACATTCTGCTTCTTGCTCTTCTGGTAATAAAGCCGCTAGACAGACTGTGCCAGTGAAACCTTTTGCAAAGCTTCAAAGGAAAATGCTTGAAAGACAGAAAAAAAATACAAGAGTTGACTAGAAGAGCAAGGAGGAAATTGAGCAGAAACTGGATTTTAGAGATGGAGATCAACAGGAAGAAAACCAGCAACTCAGAAACTTGTAAGGTTACAACATATTAATTATATTGTGGAAAAGACAGAACAAGAAAACCTGGAAATATTGGGCTTCTTTGAATTTGTTAAACTTGTAGGGGACTCAAAAGTATATGCCCTACTTCATGTCATTAATGTCTGGAAGAACATTTAGGACAGGGGAAGACGAAAGGAAGAGTTAACTGTAAAGTAAAACAACATTTTGTTCCTAAGAGTATTTTTATAATGCATGACATAACCTGCATGCTATAAAGTAAAGCTTTCTCAGTTATTTTTGAGTATAATAAGGATAGTAAAGTAAAAGAGTGCCCCTGTGCTTTTTTCTTTTCTTTCTTTCTCCTTGTTCAGTTTTAAGAAATGCAGGCACTGCTATGTAAAAAGAGAAGAAAAGTCTGGACAAATGAACATAATACAAGAAGAAAATGATATGTTTTTCTTACTCTTGTATACAGGAATGATAAAAAGTGTCCCTTTAGCAAATAAATAAGTGCTTATAGTACAGGCAACTGTGTACCTGGTTCTCTTGCATCTATGGAGACAAATCTGATAAGGGGTAATAAAAAAATACTTCTTTCTTTCAATGGCTTTCTTTGACTGGTTATGAGATAATGTTTTCTGAAACCATTCAAGTGTTTTCTAATCTGGGAGAGGAAAAAAATAATACAAAAACAGGCAGCATTTAGTGGAAGTAGAAGCATGGGCTGTACCATACATCATAGCATGGACAACCTTCCTTATAGGTTAATCCAAGTCTGTCAGTCTGGGACAACTGTTCCTACTAGGAGGGTTAAACTTCAATATTTGAAGATGTACATAGTTTTGTGTGTTAGTATTAAGTTAATAGATTTTAGAAATGTTCCTGGGGGGGGGGGGGGGGGGGGTATTTGTTTTTTTGTTTGAGGGCTTTCACTAAAACAAAATGTTTTGTAAAATGTGACATAGGTTCAAATGGATACGACAAGAAACAACTGTATAAAAGATCAACCTGTCAAACTTTAGTGTACGCATGTAACACAAAAGCTGAAACTAGACATCAAAAAATAGGCTGTTACACATAACAGGTGGGAATAGCACCTTTTTAACATAATGACAATTTCTATATTATTTTTAAATGTGAATGGTCTCACAGACATATACAAAAAGAAAGAGTTGTGAATTATATTAAAATGCAGAATGCAAACAGGTATGCTACAGGACACATTTGGAAAGAACTGAGCATGTGAGTTTGATAAAGAAAGGATTTCAGGATGGTTATTCAACAGCATATTTGGGACAAAGAAAAATAGAAGTACTTATATTAACTGCAAGAGAAGCTCCAATAGTGATAGAAAAGGAGAAAAAGACAATGACAGATTTGTAGTACTAACAGGCTACTGGCAAAGGAGGAGGATTACAATGGCATGTATTTATATTCCAACTAAAACTGCAATACTGGAGCTTAAGAAAATTATGGGAGAAATAATCAACTTTCAGCAGGGAATATTACTTACAGGTGGGGAATGGAATTTGATTTTCAGCAATGATGATGTATTGGGGGGGGGGGCAGAATGGAAAATGTAACAAAAGAGGGTAGATTCTTGAAAACATTTATGAAAACATCTGGCATGGAAGATGTGAATTCAGTAGTATAAGTTTGGAGTGAATACATATTACTCTCCAAGGCACAAAAACTGGGATAGGCTAGATATAAATTACATTTCAAAGGAGCATGTGCATTTAATTGAAAGTTTTGATATGTCTCCAATAACTATTTCAGATCATGCACCAATAACAACTAAAATAAAAATGCAGGGTAATGAAATAAAAATGAAACATTGGCGCTTTCCCTTCTATCTGTTAAAAAGAGAAGAATTTAAGTAAACTGTAGTAGAAAGTATTCAGGAGTTATAAGGAAAGATCAACATTTCTGCTGAAAATAAAGCTAGGGAGTCAGATAAAATTAAACTGGAGTTTAAAAATAGGGTGAGAATAAGTGAGAGAGAGATATGGTTATGAAGTAACAAGGATTATTCAGAGGGACTGACAATCGTTAAAGTATTGCAGAATGGGGGAATCTCACAGAACAAAAAGAGTAGCAACTGCAGAATGCTAAACAGAAAATATGGGATTACCTCAATAATATGCATGCGTTTAGAAAGACTGCTCTTAAGCAACTGTTTTTAGATAACTCCAGAGCACAAGAACTTTTAACACAATGACTCTAACAACAGAAAGAAAGGATTGTCACCAAGCTTAAAGAGCCTATAACAAGGAAGATAACCAGATGTCCTGTAGAGGTACTAGAAATATTTTGGAAATCTTATGAAAATCTGTATAAAATGGAGAAATATGGAAAGCAAGAAAGGTACAAATGGAAATGTTTATAGAAAAATTAAATATGTCAATGTTAGAGGTAGATGAGGCTCAATTAATAACAGGATAGGAGGAGAGGATATAAAAATGGTGACGTGTAACCAATCTACGGGAAAGTCCCCAGGAACAGGTGGTATTCCTGTGGAAGTCTGGAAGCTAGGAAAGAAGAAACTGATAAAGTTCTGAAAGTTTTTGTTTAATAATATTTTAAGAGGGAAGCACCAACAACCTGGGAGAAAGCGGTGGTGGCTGTAATACCCAAAGACAGTAAAGACCCATCAGATCCAGCTTCACACGGTCCAATTTCAATTCTTAATTATAAAGTGTTTATGTCTCATCTTCTTTCGGCTGTTCCCGTTAGGGGTCGCCACAGCAGATCACCTGTTTCCATTTCTTCCTGTCCTCTGCATCTTGCTCTGTCACACCAACCACCTGCATGTCCTCTCTCACCACATCCATAAACCTTATCTTAGGCCTTCCTCTTTTCCTGTTACCTGGTAGCTTCATCCTTAGCATCTTTTTCCCAATATACTCAGCATCCCTCCTCAGCATATGTCCAAACCAACATAATTGTGCCTCTCTGGCTTTGTCTCCAATCCTTCCAACCTGGGTTGACTCTCTAATATACTTATTCCTAATCCTGTCCACCCTCGTCACACCCAGTGCAAATCTTAACATCTTTAATTCTGCCACATCCAGCTCAAACTCCTGCCTTTTTGTCAATGCCACTGTCTCCAACCCATATAACATAGCTGGTCTCACTACCCTCTTGTAGACCTTCCCTTTCACTCTTACAGGTACTCTTCTGTCACAAATCACTCCTGACACTCTTCTCCACCCACTCCATCCTGCCTGTACTCTCTTTTTCACCTCTCTTCCACACTCACCGTTACTCTGAACTACTGACCCAAAGTATTTAAACTCATCCACCTTCGCCACCTCTACTCCTTGCATCCTCACCATTCCTCTATCCTCCCTCTCATTCACACACATATATTCTGTCTTAGTCCTGCTGACCTTCATTCCTCTTCTCTCTAGAGCATATCTCCATCTCTCCAGGGTCTCCTCCACCTGTTCCCTACTCTCACTACAGATCACAATGTCATCTGCAAACATCATAGTCCACGGGGACTCCTGTCTGATCTCATCTGTCAACCTGTCCATCACTATTGCAAATAAGAAAGGGCTCAGAGCTGATCCTTGATGTAACCCCACCTCCCCCTTAAATGCATCCGTCACTCCCACCGCAGATCTCACCGCTGTCACACTACCCTCGTACATATCCTGTACCACTCTTACATACTTTTCTGACACTCCTGATTTCCTCATACAATACCACAACTCCTCTCTAGGCACCCTGTCATTTGCTTTCTCTAAGTCTACAAAATCACAATGCAACTCCTTCCGACATTCTCTGTACTTCTCCATCAACACTCTCAGAGCAAAGATCGCATCTGTAGTGCTCTTTCCTGGCATGAAACCATACTGCTGATCACTAATCATCACTTCCCTTCTTAACCTTGCTTCCACTACTCTTTCCCATAACTTCATGCTGTGACTGATCAGTTTTATCCCTCTGTAGTTACTACAGCTCTGCACATCACCCTTATTCTTAAAAATCGATACCAAAACACTTTTTCTCCATTCCTCAGGCATCCTCTCACTTTCCAAGATTTCATTAAACAATCTGGTTAAAAACTCCACTGCCATTTCACCTAAAGACCTCCATGCTTCCACAGGTATGTCATCTGGGCCAACAGCCTTTCCATTCTTCATTCTCTTCATAGCTATCCTTACTTCCTCCTTGTTAATCCATTGTACTTCATGATTTACTATCCCTACATCATCCAACCTTCTCTCCCTCTCATTCTCTTCATTCATCAACCCCTCAAAGTACTCTTTCCATCTCCTCAACACACACTCCTCGCTTGTATGTTTCCCTCATTATCCTTTATCACCTTTACCTGCTGCACATCTTTCCTAGCTCAGTCCCTCTGTCTAGCCAGTTGGTACAGGTCCTTTTCTCTCTCCTTAGTGTCAAACCTTTCATACAACTCTTCATATGCCTTATCCTTAGCCTTCGCCACCTCTCTCTTTGCCATGCACCTCATCTCCTTATACTCATGTCTACTTTCTTCATCTCTCTGACAATCCCACTTCTTCTTTGCCAACTTCTTTCTCTCTATACTCTCCTGTACTTCCTCATTCCACCACCATGTCTCCTTGTCATCTTCCTCTGTCCAGATGTGATACCAAGCACCTTTCTAGCCGTCTCCCTTACTAGCTCTGCTGTAGTTACCCAGCTATTTGGTAACTCTTCACTGCCACCCAGTGCCTGCCTTAACTCAACCCTGAACTCCACCTCACAATTACCCTTTTTCAATTTCCACCACTTGATCCTTGGTGCTGCCCTCACACTCCTCCTCCTCTTCTTGATAACCAACGTCATCCTACAAACCACTATCCTATGCTGCCTAACGACACTTTCTCCGGTCACCACTTTACAGTCTCCAATCTCCTTCAAACTGGCCCTCCTACATAAGATATAATCCACCTGTGTGCATCTTCCTCCACTCTTGTATGTCACCCTATGCTCCTCCCTCTTGTTAACATACGTATTCACCACAGCCATGTCCATCCTTTTCGCAAAATACACTACCATCTGACCTTCTGCATTCCTTTGTTTAACACCATACCTACCCATCACTTCCTCATCCCCTCTGTTCCCTTCACCAACATGCCCATTGAAATCTGCTCCAATCACCACTCTCTCACCCTTGGGTACAGTCATCACCACTTCATCCAATTCACTCCAAAATTTTTCTTTCTCATCCATTGCACACCCAACTTGTGGAGCAAACGTACTAACAACATTCATCATTACCCCATCAATTTCCAGCTTCATAAACATCACTCTATCCGACACTCTTTTCACCTCCAAAACACTCTCAGCATACTGTTCCTTCAGAATAACTCCTACGCCATTTCTCCTCCCATCCACACCATGATAAAACAATTTGAACCCACCTCCGATACACCTAGCCTTACTCCCCTTCCATCTGGTCTCTTGCACACACAATATACCAACCTTCCTTCTGTCCATCATATCAGCTAGCTCTCTCCCTATACCAGTCATACTGCCAACATTCAAAGTTCCAACCCTCACTACCACAGTCCTAGCCTTTCTCCTCTCCTCCTACCTTCAGCCATGTCTTCTGCCTCTTCTCCTCCTTCGGCCAACAGTAGCCCAATTTCTGTCAGCACCCTGTAGGCTAACAGTACTGGTGGCGGTCGTTGTTAACCCGGGCCTCAACCGATCTGATATAAAAATTTTCTTGGTGAGTGCATGAAATGTTTTGGTGAAGTTTTTCGCCGGATGCCCTTCCTGATGCAACCCTCCCCATTTATCCGGGCTTGGGACTGGCACAAAGAAATGCACTGGCTTGTGCATCCCCATAATGGCTAAAAGAATGGCAAAAGTGATGCCAAAATTGATAGGTATGGATCAATGTGGTTTTGTGTAGGGAAGGCAAACATTTGACAACATTAACAAAGCATTGATGATTCAGAAGGAAGCAGAATGTAAGAAAATATCACTGTTGTTGGTGGTGCTTGATGTAGAAAAAGCGTTAGATAGAGTAAGCTGGGATTTTAGGAGTAGAGCAATGAAAGCATTTGCATTCCATGATAAAATTATAAGGCTGATTAGGAGGATATATGAGGGACTGGAGGTGAAAATTAAAGTGGATATTTTAAATCTGATAAGTTCTATTTAAACAGAGGAACCAGGCAGGGGTGTCCTCTTTCCCCTTACTTGCGTTACATTTAGAACCACTGGCAAAGAAAATAAGGAACTCAGAAATTCAAGGATATAATTGGTATGGTAGTCAAGGAAAGCTGACTTTATTTCCAGATAATATTATTTTATACCTGACAAAACCACAAAAGGACATTTTATTGTTGCGGAGCATTTTGAGACAGTTTCAAGTCTTTCCGGGATACAAAATTAATAAAGATAAAACAAAGGCAATAGCTGTAAACTACATGACCACACACAAATAGTTCAGCAATACCCATACTTATAGGGACATAATAAAACAAAGTACCTAGGAATATGGATTAAAAAAAAAAGATTCTGTTATGGCAGCTAAGGATATGTGGGAAGAGGCTAAACAAAAGATATTACAAAAAATGAGAAATTGGAAGCTCTGCTTTATGGATCTAGATAGCAAGATGCAAACAGTCAAAATGTTTTTAGTCCCTTTAGTTTTATACACAGGTCAGGCATAATTTTTATCAATAAGAGGAGAAGTTGTGGGTAGCAAATAGCAAAGAGTTGAATGATTTTATCAGGGAAGGGAAGAAAGCAAGAGTAATGTGGGATAAGCTGATCCTTCCATTACAACAAGGTGGTTTGGGATTACCTCATTTGAAGAGGTATTTCAGAGCTACACAGTTAAGGCTCCTACACATAGCCCAAGCAGAAAGCTACAATTCAAAGTGTAAAGGGGTAATGATGAAACAGGAAAGCAAAAGAAACAAGGAAAGACTGGAATTTTGGATGCCAATCCTTAAGGAGAATAGCAATAGCCATACAGAATATTATATTCATAAAGTAGCAGAAAGTATTTTAAGAACTAAGCCAAAACAGGAATGGAGAAAGGACATTCTGCCGATAGGGATGACTGCAATTAGGGATACAGACAATAGGCAAGAGGAAGCTGGAATTCACTGGGGAAAACTAGCAAAGGAACCAAGGTATTGGCAGCAATTAATTAGAGAAGGAAAGCTAACAGAATGGGAAGACGCCAAAAATGTATTTGGACTGCAGGCTAGATAGAGACTGTCTTCCTTATCAAGTACTGACATCAGGCTATAAGCAAAAAGAAAGAAACAGGAGGATCCTAAACAAAAGACCAGCACTGGCAGAGTTTTTAGTAAAATCTAGAACAGAATGTGCTGTTAAAAAATGGGTAATTAGTAGAACATATAAAATAATGAGATATCAGAAGAGGTTAGAAAGGATTGGGAAGAGAGACAGGATAAGCAATTCACAAAGAAACAATGGTGGGATATATGTATGATTCCCAAATATGCAACAAAATCTGGAATATTTAGGATCTTTGCTTGGAAGTGTTTACATAAGTATTTTTATACCCCAGGTAGACTCCATAGAATTTTTCCTCAGGTGGACAGCAAATGTTCAAGGTCTGATGGGGAAGACACAGGTAACTGGGAAATTTTTTTTTTTTTTTATTGTAATGAGTTGGCAGACATTAAAAATTCCCTGCAGGCTGCTCATCAGAAATATTGGGTGAACAAACTGGAATAACTAAGGAAATGATTTGCTTGAGCTATGATACAGAATCAGAATTGCCTAGACATAGTAAAGCTAATTATGGTGGCTGACAAAAAAAAGCAATTATTAGAAAATGAAAATCAACTTCTAAATTAACTGTATTAGAATCAGTGAATATAGTAGCATAGATAAAACAACTGGACATGGGATCTTTAGAAAAGGGTAGGAGCAAATTACATACAAAAAAAGTTATGTACTCACCATAACATTCCATCTGTGTTGTCTATCTTCTTTCTTCCTCAACTAATAGGTTTGGAGCCAATCCTCGGACCTTACTCGGCCTTTATAAAAGCTCATGGCCTCGAACAAACTCAAGCTCCTTCCCTACCCATAATGCACCACCTGTAACATCTCTCAGATCTTATTTGTAGCTCGACAGGAACACTATAATGATATGCCATAACTGGAGTTCAACACAAAGGCCATAGGTATCCTGAAGTGTCTCATTTCTCCAGAAGTGAGTCATGAGAAAAAGGTGGGGGTAGGTGGGTGGGGAGTTGAGGAAGAATAGAAATGGACAACACAGATGGAACGTTATGGTGAGTGCATAACTTTTTTATCTGATGTTGTCAATTTTCATTCATTCCTCAACTTATGGACAGAGTCCCCAGCTATGTAAAACCCTGGGTGGACTCTAAGGAAAGATATTCCTGAGTACAACTGAGCCAAAGGCTGCTCTTCCACTCAAGACCAGATCTAATTTGTACTGAGTGATAAAATTATAAGGATTTGACCAAGATGCAGCCACACATATATTATCCATAGAAGCTGTAGACTGGAGAACAGCAGAATCTGCCATAGTTCTGGTTGAGTGAGCCTTTAAGGGCTTTGGCAAGGGAAGTTTCAATTTATTATAGATAATGAAATGAAATATATCACCCATCTAGATAGAGTTACCTTTGTAACTGATTTGCCCAATTTATTATGCACAAAAGAAACAAATAGTTGAACTGTCTTTCTAATTTATTTTGTTCTGTGTAGATAGTAACGTAATTTTGAACTCCAGTAAGTGCAGCACATATTCCCCTTTATTTCTAAATTTTTGGAAAGAATACTGGCAAATTAATTCATTGTTTGATGTTAGATTCTGACACCACCTTTGGAAAGAAGGAAGCACTGGTATGGAACGTTATGTTATCCTTATGAAAAATTAAATAGGGAGGCTTAGAAGACAATGCTTGAATTTCTGAAATTCTTCTAGCAGATGTAATTGCAACTAAAAGGATAGTTTTCCAGGTCAAACATTTTAGATCACATTTAACTGCAGGTTCGATGGGAGAATGAATTAAGGTTTGCAGTACCAAATTTAAATCCCATGATGGCATGGGGTCCTTATACGGGGCTCTTAGCAGAACAGTACCTCTCAAAAAGGCCTTGTACAGTTTAGAGGAAGCCAGTGAATAATTTTGAAATCCCGCATGAAAGGTCGAGATTGCTGTACTTTAATAATTGATGAACTAAGGACCCTCATTAAATATACTTAGTAACAATACTAGAACAGATTGGAATGGAGCTGAGAAGGGGCTTATCTGATTTTGCTCTGCCCAATAAATGAACCTTTTCCATTTACTCCTGTAAGGTTTCCTAGTAGAAGGTTTATGGAAGATAAAAGTATGGAACAGATGGGAAGAGAGCATTGTTTGTCTCGCTATTAAAGGTATTGGAGAACCCATGCTGTCAGTTTGAGATTTAAGACATCCCAGTGAGACAGGAGGTCTGGAATTGGATCCAGAATCCATGGTGGATATAGTAGATGAGGCCAAAGGAAGGGAAACCAAATCTGTCGAGGCCAGTAAGGTGCAATGAGGATGACTTTGCTCTTCAACGCAGCTGCTTTGTGAAGAAATTTGGGAATTAGGGAAGTCACAGGATAAGCATACAGAAGACCAGGGACCAATCGTGGAGTAGAGCATCCCTTGGTGATTCTCCCCATGGGGGGATTAGGGCAAACAATCTGCTGCACTTATTTGGGGGAGATGCAAACAATCGCAGCAAGGCTGGACCCACTGACTGAAAATCATTTACATCACTTTGTTGTTGAGAGATCACTCATGAGGTAGTAAGATGGATCTGTTCAGTTTGTCTGCTATCACACTGGACTTCCCTGGAATATGTATTATTAGAAAATGGTTGGAAGATATAGCCCATTGCCACACACTGAGGGCTTCTCGACACAGGGGATAACAACACGTTCCCCCTTGTTTGCTGATGTACCAAACTATTGACGTCTGTCTGGACTGCAAATGTCCTGAGAAGGACAGAGCCTTGGAATGCCTGTAACGCCAAAAGCACCACTCTTATCTCCAGAACACTAACATGCAAATTGACCTCTTTGGGGGACCAAGTGCCTTAGACTGTTTTCCCCAGAAAATGCCACCCCACCCAATCTGGGAAGCGTCCGTGGTTATGGCGTTGGGCTGAGGGAGGATGAAAGCACAACCCTGTAACACCTGTTGTGACTGCATCCACCAGCAAAGGTATCATTTGCATACCTGAGTTATTCTTATCTCCGCTGACGTGGACTGAGAAAACATTGACCACTGTGTTGCTAGCGTCCACTGTAGAATTCTCATGTGGAATCTTGCTAAAGGGACTAAAACTATTGCCACTGACATTGATCCTGGGGTTTGCAGAATCAATCAAGCCTAAATTCTGGTATTGCAAATTATTTACCTGACCTGCATCCTTATCATTTGCACTCCTGACAGAGGAAAACAAGCTACCACAGATACTGAGTTGAATACTGCTCCTATCAATTCTAACATCTGGATTGGTGGTAAATGAGACTTGTTGTAATTTATGGTTATTCTGGGATGTGAACAAGTCTGTAACACCTGATCTCATGCTTCTATCAGTCGATTCCTGGTCAGGGAGGTAATGCGTTAGTCATCTAAACATGGAAACACCTGGAATCCTTGCAGTCTCAAGTGAGCTGCTACCACTGCCATGCACTTGGTAAATACCCTGGGGACTGTGGTGAGGCCAAACAGCAGTGCTCTGAACTGGTAATGACTGCCTCCCAACTGGAAGGTTAAGTGACTTCTGGATCATCTGTTCATCTTTATGTGATAGCATGCATCCTTAAAATCTGTTGAGCACATCCAGTCATCCTTGCCCAGAAAGGGCAGATTGGACTCAACAGTGACCATCCAGAACTTTGTGTGTAAAACTTGACCTGTTCAATACACTGAAATCCAAAATTGGTCTCCAGTCCCCTCTTTTCTTTGGCACTAAAAAAAATCTTGTGTAAGTTTCACATTCTGTTTTGTCTGGTGGGGCCTCTTGGATGACTCTCTTTTTCTAGCAGCTTTTGGATTTCTAGTGTTGCTGCTTTTCTCTGATTGGGTGGAACATCTGGAAATTTTCTTGACAATGGAGGAGGTAAGGAAAAAGGAATTATATAACCTCTAGAAATAATTCTCTGCACCCAACTATCTTTTTATTATATCAAGCCAGGCTCTCTGGTGCAGAGATAAGCAACCTCCAACTGCCTCCAGAGGTAGGCAATTGTACCTCCATTCAGGAGTGATAAAAGGGTCTGTCAAAAAGGAATCTCTAGACTCCCAGTTTTGTGGGCCTCCTCTGCCAGGGGGGGGGGCATCTCCTTCCATTATTACTCCCCCCTCTGCCTCTGGGGGAACTATCTCCATGTGTGTCCTGGACAGGACCTTGAGACTTTCTGAGCTGCATTTTTCGACCTTCTTGTGGATTCCTGGAAAAGGTCCTTTGAAGCATCAAAAAACGCACACTCTCTGAAGATAGGGTCTTTCTGTCTTTCCCACACCTGGGGAGAGTGTCCTTCACTGTGGGGCCAAACAAAGAAGTGCTGTCAAAAGGAGCATTGATGAACGAGGACTTGTAGGGCTCCGCAAAATCACACAGATGCATCCAGGCATACCTCCTGATGGAAATACCTGAAACTGCAGTCCTTGAGATGTCTTCTGTAGCATGCAAGATAAGCCTTGTGGACAAATTAGATATAGCTCGCAGGGTAGCCAACTGAGCGACTAATGAAGATTGAGACTCAGCAGTTTAGGTTCCAAAAAGAGATTTCAATAGCACTTTAATCAAATCTCTTTGAAGCCTCGTAAAATGTGCCAAAAAGTTAAGCGACCTGAGTGCAAAAGTCAGACATGCTTCCCAAAATTGTGTCTATCACCATAGACTCTCTATGAGGAGGATGGACAGTGGAACTCAGTTCCGCAAGTTCCTTTTCTGTAGCTGCCGCTATAACCATGCCATCTACTGGCACCTCTTTACTCCAAAATTCCCTGCCTACTGGTGGAGCCAGAATCCAGTCTGGTTTCTTGGGGACTGGCTCAGTCATATCAGTTTCCTTCCATGCCTGCCCAGAGATCAAAACAATGAGCTCATCGTTGGGAGGTAGATGGGACAGTCCCAAAGGCTTCCTGAAATACTGATTCCTTTGGAGAAGAGTCTTGGGAAGACCAGCCACACTTCTAGTTAAGGATTTCAAGAATGTCTCCAAATAAAACATCATCAGGTGTTGATTTTGGAGACCCCTCCATCAAAATCAGTGTCCTCAGTGACTGACTCTTGGGGAAAGTCCAAGCGCCTCCTTTTGCACTTTCTCTTCTTAGGGACTTCCTCAGTGGGGTGGTCTGGTGAAGTATCAGAAGAGAGTAGGATACCCTGTTCTGGAAGCTTTGAGCTGGCTGTCCCTGTAGGGCAGAATGTTGAGGATTATGGTGCAAAATCATCTGAGAAGTAGAGGGTGGATCTGAGGGGGAAGGATCCATCTGACTTGCTGGAGCAGAGAACACTCTCTTCACAACCTCAAAGGCAGAGAGCAGAGAAATCGAGTTTCTGGGTTGTGACCTACCTCTGTCCTGAGACCAATCCACCCGAGACTGAAGCTGGAGCCGAGCTAACCAGTGCCGAGGCTCCAAGAGGAAGAGATGGCTCCTAAAACCTTGGAGTCAACTCCAACCTCCCGGATCTGAGAGGGATACTTTGGCTCTGAGAGTCATCCTGCTCTGAGGATGTCAGAGCCGGTACACTCAGAGCAGTGTTTTCTTTGAATCAGAACCAGATGGACGCGGATCTGAAGACTCTAAAACAATAGGTTAGACTGCAGTAAGATGGGCTGTAATGGGTGGGTTAGTAGATAATCGAACCTCCTGACCCAAAGGGGTAGGAACCGTGAGAACACACATCTGAATTTGCTCAGTGAAGAATTTCCCCAAAATCCTCTCCACATCTACTTCTGTGAGACTCCTGGAGGAATGAAAGGATACTATGGATGGCGATTTCAAGCACCTCTCCAAAAAAGGGAGAGGGTACTCTGGATAGGACTGGATCCAGACTAGGAGAATATGTTTTTCTTGGTAAAGGTTTCAGATCTACAACAGGGTTGACTGGATCGGATGAGGGTCAGATCATAAATAGGTTCCGATGAGGCTGGGGACTCAGAAGACTTAGATCTTTTGGTAGGGTGTCTAAATTTGTGTTTGTTGGATTGAACCCCAGTAATGACTTCAGAAAGGGAAGTTGGCAGCAACCCTTTCAAAATCAGTTTATTCTTTCTGTCAGCTAGTGCTCGGGGGTTGACCCATGACAGATACTGCAGTCCTGATGTAAATGATCTGAACCCAAGCAAGACTGCAGGCATCAGAATAAGGCAACTTGTGCCCACACTTATCACATTTTTTTTAAATCCTGTTGGAACTTTTATTTATTTATTTATTTACATTTGTTGACCAGGCTAGTCTAACTGGATACATGTCCATTTTCAGTAGAGGCCCGGGGAGAAAAGCTCCAAGCAGACAGGTAAAGACATTATTATACAATAACTTTTTCAGATCTTTTTAAAGAAAAAATATGGTAACACGAGAAGAACTACACTAAACATTTTTTTTAAAACTAGAAAGAAGATGAAAATTAAAATACCAACAATAGTATTGAAGAACTACAATAATTTTGTAGATAGACAAAAAATACCAACTATGATAATGAAAGAAGTATACACTAACTGTAAAAGGGAGAAGGGAAGGAAAGTTAGGCCTATGAACGATGGTAGGAAAGCTTACACTCAAACGTGTATGGAAAAGGACAGTAGAAACGACTTTAAAATTAAAGATTAAAGAAATAATCCTAAATAAGTTATTTTTAGAAAGGAAATATCAAAAAAGGACCATCTCCCACTGTAAACTCAAGAGCTGAAGGCGACCACATCTAGATGCTAAAGCGGCAAATGAGAGCTGAGAGATATTAGGGGTGGTGCATTATGGGTAGAGAAGGAGCTCGAGAGCTTGTTGGAGACTACAAGCTAGTATAATGCCCGAGTGGGATCAGAGGATTGGATCTGATCCCATTAGCTGAGGAATTAATGAAAATTGACATCGCCAGATTGAGAATTATAGGAACAATACCTGCAGAACAATGACTTCGGAGGAGGAATGAGGTTTAAAAGAAGGCAGGATTTGAATGAGCAATGTAATGTTTGACTGACAATGACTGGATAGATTATAAGTGATGTATAACACTTGCAACTAAAAATATGTCAATATGGATTGTTTTCATTTATATAAATGTATGACTGCCTATACCATAAGTGATAATTTAATGAAGATGTGTCTTTTTAAAAAAGAATAAGGAAAGGGAGGCTAAAGCCCTGACAAGGACAATGCTAGGAAAACAAAACAAAGGTCCTCAACCTGGCAACACAAACATACAAAAATGGTGGGGGGTGGAGAGAGGGAGTTGTTACTGTAGCAGTAATCACTCAAACATCTTCTGTTATGGTAAGTTTACTTACACAACTGTACAATATCCATCATATGGATCACTGCTGCAGTAGCCTTAGCATTATGGGTAGATTATCATAGTTTAGACTGACTTGACTAGAAGAAAGAAAAATGAACGGTCAGTTCATTTTATACTTGAATAGAAGAAAGAAGGATGAGTGGTCCAAGCAAACCCTGTCTACGAGCTGGAGAAGGAATTTAGTCTGTAGTGCTTTGCAAAGGTATGCGCAGAAGACCAATTTCCTGCTTCTAGAATACTTCTAAAATCCAAGCCCTTCCAAAAAGTCAAGGCAATTGTAGAAAGTACAGTTGTGTACACTTACTATAAATGTAGATGTCTGAGTGTATTCACTGTTGCAGTCATCAAATGTGGGTTAGCCCTGCTGTGGTAGCCCTTGGCCGGCCCGAATACCAGAGTCAATGTTTTTCTGCGTCAGCTGCTGTCGCTTGCTGGTTGATGTCAGGTCATCAGTGCTATAAAGGAAGACAGCCGACACCATTACATCAGTTTTTCTTGCCCTAACCAGTCAGAGACCCAAGTAAATAAGGTAAAGTGGTCCTGGTGTCTAAAAGCCACTGTTAGAAACTTGTGTCTCCCTAAAGAAAGAAGATATAGGGGGGAAGGAGGGTGGAAAACCAGGACTGCAACACTGAACACACCCAAACATCTACATTTATGGTAAGTGTACACAACTGTACTATGTTCTTCGTGTTTCACTATTGCAGTCATCATCTGTGGGAGGATACCCAAAGCTGAGGAGAGGGTGGTAGGATTAGTAAGAGACCTAGGAATGGGTCAGCATACCCTGCAGAAATGCAGAGGCAAACCCTTCCCTAGCCTTAGAAAATAGAGGTAGGTGGTAATGCTTGGTAAAGGTATGGACAGAAGTCCAGGTGGCAACTTCCAGGATGTCTCTGGTGGGAACTTCTCTGGGGAATGCTGTGAATGTGGAGGCTGCCCTAGTGGAATGGGTTCAAATAGCTTGGGTGGGGGGTTCCCTTGCAAACTGTAGCAGAAATGGATACAGTGTGATATCCATCTGGAAAGAGTTTGTTTGGAAATGGGCTTCCCCTCTGCCCCTGGGGAAAATCTGACAAGTAGTTGGTTCATTTTCCTGAAGAGTTTAATACGGTCCAGATAATATCTGAGCTGTCTGTGCACATCTAATGAGTACAGAATTCTTTCCCCCCTTGGTTTGACGGTTAGGAAAGAAGGTGGGTAGATGTATGGCCTGGTTGAGAATTACATTAGATACCACCTTGGGCCTAAAGGAGGGATTAGTCCTCAGGGAGACCCTGTTTGCAAGGAAGATGATGAAGGGCTCAATGACCATCAGTGCCTGAAGTTCTGAAACCCCTCTGGCTGAGGTAATAGCTGGGAGAAAAGCAGCCTTTCAGGAGAGGTATCTTAGTTCTGCTGAAGCAGCAGGTTCAAAGGGTGGTAAAGTTAGTTTTTCCAAAACATAATTCAGGTCCCAGGCTGGAGTGGGTAGCCTTCTGGGAGGTCTGATATTAGAAGCCCCTCTGAGGAATTGTTTAATCAAAGGATGGGAAAACAGGGGCTGTTCTGTATCAAAATGATCTAAAATGTCTGAGGTGTGGATTTTAAAAGAGGAGAAGGAGAGGCCACTATTAAGTAGCTCCACTAGGTAGTCCAGGATAACAGGGATGGAAGGTTGTGAGATATTTCCCCCTCTGGACTAGCTCTAGGAGCAGAAACTTTTCCATTTTTCTGCATAAGATTTTCTGGTGCTGGGCCTTCTGACCTCTGTGATAATGTCTAGGGCCTGTTTACTTAACAGGGGCCCCTTGTTTGCCTTCAGAGTATTAGCCATGCTGATAGTTTGAGAGTCTGCAAGTCTGGGTGCAGCATCCCCCCCCCCGAGTTAATAGGTCTGAGATCAGGGGAAGCTGACAGGGAGGCTGTAAGGTCAGGCTGCGCAGTAAGGGGTACCAATGTTGTCTGTGCCAATCTGGAGCAATGAGGATGGCCTTTGGTCTCTCCTCCCTTATTTTGATCAGTACCTTGGGGATAAGAGGCAGAAGAGGGAATGCATGTACAAAGAGGGTGTTCCAGGGGAAAGTCAAGGCATCCACCCTTCCATGCTAGGTGGTGATACTCCCTGGTACAGAATTTCTTTCAGCTGATGGTTGGGATATGAAGCAAAGAGATCCACCTCTGGAGTCCCCCATGCCTGAGCGATTTGTAAAAAGATTTTTCTGTGGAGCTGCCATTCGTGGGGGTCCAGTAGGTTTCTGCTTAAGTGGTCTGCCAGGGTGTTGTTGATCCCTGGTAGGTATTGTGCTATCAGGTATAGTCCCATGGAAGAGGTTTCCAGCCAGAGGTTCATGGCTAGCCTGCACAAAGGTTAAAATTGGGTCCCTCCCTGTTTGTTGATGTACTACATTATTGTGGTGTTGTCTGTTTTTATAAGGAGAACCCCTGGCTTGAGATGGGGTTTGAAGAATGTCAGAGCCTTTTGTACTGCCATCATTTCCTTCTGGTTGATGTGTAAGGGAAGGTGCTGGGCATCCCAAAGACCTTGGGTGCACCTGCCATCTAGGTAAGCACCCCAAGTTATGACTGAGGTGTCAGTGGTAATGGTCTGCCCGGTTGGGCGGAGGGTGAAGGGAAGACCCTTGTTCTGGGCACAAGCCCCTGCCCACCAGAGAAACTCAGCCCTTATACAGGGGATCAGAAGTAGGAAGGTCTCTAGAGGTTGAGAGTGCTGACACCAAAGGTTCTTTAGGTACCAATGAAGTTTCCTCATGTGAAGCCTGGCCAGAGGAATTAGAAGGATGCCATGTACCCCAAGACTTGCAGGAATTTCCTCGCAGTGAGGTGACTTTTGGAAGCCAGTTGGGTAAACCAGAGAGGCAGGAAGCCTGTTTTTCTGGGGATAGGAAGGACATTTGGGATGCTGTGTCCAGCAGTGCCCCCAAGAAAATGAACTTCCTGGATGGCGTTTGCCTTGATTTCTCCTCGTTAATGGTGTACCCTAAGGAGGTTAGGTGGGTTTTGACAAAGAGGAGGCCCTTGAAGAGCTTTTCTTTGCAATCTGCCTGAATGAGGCAGCCATCCAGGTAAGGGTAAATTTGTATATGTTTCTGTTTGCAGAAGGCTATGGCCAGGGCTAAGCATTTGTTGAATATCCTGGGAGCAGTAGATAAGCCAAAGGGTAGCGCTGAGAATTGAAAGTGTTGTGAGCCTGCTCTGAAGCGAAGGAATTTCCTGCAGGATTCCCTTATGGGGATGTGCAGGTAGGCATCTTTTAGATCTGGGGTAACTAGCCAGGCATTTTTTGTCAGCATAGGCAGCAGCTACTGCAAAGTTAACATTTTGAATTTGGGGACCACCAGGAAGGTGTTCAGAATGGGTAGATCCAGGATGGGGTGCCAAGTGCCCTCTTTTCTGGGAACAAGGAATACGTCTGGAATAAAAGCCTTTGCCTGTTTGATCTGAGGGGACAGGTTCTACTGCCCCTTTGGATATGAGAGTATGGACTTGTTTCAATGCCTTTGCCCACTGATCTAGAGGTAAGTCTAGGTACCCTCTTGGAATTGGGAGTTCGTTGAAGGAAAATCTGTATCCCTGAGAAATGAACTTTAAGACCCATTGGTCCTTTGTTACAGCAAGCCAAATCTCTTTGCAGAGGGAGAGCCTTCCTCCTAGTTTTTGGTGAGTGAAAAGAGGGCAGAGGGGGGAGAGGAAGTCACTGAGAGTTTTTGCCATAGAGGATGGCTTAGAATATACCAGTTTTAGAGTGGAAGTGGTCCACTGTTTGGTTCTCTGCTGTCCCTAGGATAGGAGTCTGGGTGGTCTGTCCCTGCGGGGTTTACCTTGCCCCTGTCTGCTAGGTGCAGGAAAGGATCAGCGCTTTGAGGGAAAATTCCTGCTGAACCTAGGAGGTTGTACCTGAAGAAAATCATAGATTTTGCTTTGTCTTCCATCTTTTTAAGCACCACTTCTGCTTTTACTCCAAACAAGTGATCATTACCCAAGGGTGCATCAAGTAATTTAGATTTGGCATGATCAGGGAAAGGTTGTTCCTTCAACCATGCATGTCTCCTAATGACAGATCCTGAAACTGCTGCCCTGCTTGAGGCTTTTAGGGCATCATATCCACATTGTAATGAGTGTTTAGCCACTTGACAAGTACAGTGCAGTAAATCTGCTCTTTCGAATTGGCACAGTCATGAAAGGTTGAAATCTTTTGTTTTAATAGTTCCAAAGTGTGTTGTTGAAATTTTAACATGTGGAACTGACAGCTGAGTGCTCTGATAGCTAAGGTTGCAGAGGTGTATACTTTTTTACCCCATCTGTCCAGAGCTCTAGAGTCCTTGTCAGAAGGAGTAGGATTCTTTGCAGAACTAGCCTTAGCTCCTTTTGGTCCCTGTGTAATGACCTCCGGGTCTGTAGCAGGATATCTGTACAGGTATTTGTGAGAATCCAGTACTCTGTAATACCTGTCAGGTTTTCTGGGAGCAGGTGGGAGGGCGTCAGGAGTTAAGCTGGATTCGTGGAAGACATCATCAACCACCTCTAAGATAGGGGGCATGGCCAGGGGTCTGTGCTGGGGCAGGTCTATAAACTCTCTTAGTCTTTTCTTAGACTGAGGGAAGTCCTGGGATTCCCAGTGGAAATGTTCCCTGAGGGTGTGAAGGGTTTCCCCAAAGGAAAGATCTTCTGGTGGGGAGGCAGAAGGAATGGATTCCTCTGCATCTGAATCCTCATAAGCAGTAAGAGGCTGTTGTTCCTCTTCAAAATCTGAATAATCAGACCCCTCAGCATCTTGTTCTGTCAGTATTTCAGGGGAAAGGTCTATTTTCCTTTTAGAAGGTGCAGCCTGACTACCCCTGATAAAGGTGAGAAGATCCTCTGCCATTTTAAGCATTTGAGCTTTGGGTGGTAGAGCAGGGGAAAAATGGTGGCTAGAGGTAGTTTTCCTAGGAGTGGCCTTGCCTCTAGGCCCAAGAGTATCCATCAGTCTGAGAGAAACGATAGTTGGAGAAGACGTCGGGTTTTGTCTAGATTCGGTAGGAAGCCGGTGCCTGCGTCGTGGCTCCAGACCAAACCAAGGCAAAGACAAACAAAGACTTGCAAGATGAAGAAGACTTCTGCAGCATACCAGACTCTGAAAGGGCCTCAGTAGAGTCCTGCGAAGGTATCAAATCAGGCATCAGGAGCTGCGAAGGCACCTCACTGAATTCCGGAGAACTGATGACCTGCTTAGCGGAAGAGTTGTCGGAAGGCTTAGCCTTGTGTGGTCTGTCTCTATCTTTATCCTTATGTTTTTTCGGGATGTCTACTGATTGTTGGCTGACAGATGCCATTTCGGAATGAGAAGATAGAAGACGAAAATACCTGGCTACAAAAACAGCTCTACAACAAATGGTTCTCATGTTAAAGAGGGCACAGAACTGGCATTGGGGGATATCGTGGTCTGGGCCTAAACAAGTGACGAAGCATGAATGGAAGTCTCGGTGTGATATTTGCTTTCTACAGGCGAGACAGTTGTTAACTTTTTTGGACATCAGTTAGTGCAAGAAAAAAGGATCCCCAACAGGGTACTTAGCTTTAGACATTTTCAGCTGTAATTCGAACTCTGGTAGCGACCGACTGGCACACTTGTGAACTGCTTCTGCTATGGGCTCCACAGCAAGAAAAACTGATGTAAAGGCGTCGGCTGCCTTCCTTTATAGCACTGACGACCTGACGTCAGCCAGCAAGTGACAGCAGCTGATGCAGAAAAACATTTGCTCTGGTATCTACCACTGCAGGGATAACCCACAGGTGATGACTGTAACAGAGAAACATGAAGAACATTTATCCTTTTCCCTGCCTGGAAGTGTCTTGTTGTGATGGGTGTAAAAAGAAGTAATGTCTTACCATAACGTTCCATCTGTGTTATCGATCTTTATCGATTCTTGAATGATGGGTTACAGCTCCTACCCTCGGAACCGATACATCCATTATACACCTCGCTCCAGCCAAAAAACTCTCGAGTTAAAGGTCTACCCATAATTCCCCTGTCTACATTACCTCCACTCTAGTTTGCCGCTCTTAAAGAAAGCTGTGTCAGCCAATTCGCTCTCGCAACCAAGTTAATTTTTTGATACACAACCACATTTTTCAGTTATATAATCCTTTTACTTAAACGGGCCTGCCTTCGTTAAAGGTTGAACTTCGAGTTGGCACCTCGGCGTTTCTGAAAGTCTACAGCCAATCATTAGCAGACTGGAGTTCCGCTGTGGCAACCCCTAACCGGGAAAAAGCTGACAGACAAACAACAACAACTCTAAATATTGTTCTTTCTAATTCATTCTGATACTTTCAAACTTAGTCTACCCTTTTGTTAGCGTAACTACTTGCCCCTTTCCTTATACCACTTGATATTCTTGCCTACCATAACTGGTAGTTTTTCCTTCCCTCTCTTTCCTTTTTTTTTCTCTCTTACTGACAAGTAATCTCTCCTACCATTTTTGGTAGGATCTTTATGTGCATTTACTTCTGCTTCTTCTGTCTTATTTTTTCTTCTTAAAATGGCAGATAAATCTAAATCAAAAACTACAGGATTTAAACAGTGTTAGGTGTGCGGCAGGAAAATGTCAAACTCTGACAGACATGAAAAATATATCTATTGCTTAGATGCTCGGTACCTTGACCTTGAGTGTTCTATCTGCCATGTCTTTTAGTACCAGAACCCTGGTAGAACGCAAAAATAAACTAATTCTCAAAGGGCTCCTAAAGGCACCCTTTGAAGAAGCCTTGTCCAAGGCTGACCAGTCTCCTCCGGCCTCTGGTTCAAAATTCAGCTGTTCGGTGCTGACATCTACTTCGGCACAGACACCAAAAAAGCATAAAAGCCATTCTGCAGGATTTTCTACGGAACCGAGATCCAAGTTTCCAAAAATATTGCAAGGTACCAAGTCCTCCGCACTGATTACTCTCTTGGTGCCATCTATCCCTATTACATTACCAGCACTGACAATGACACCAGCAACAACTATGACCTCAACACCGACAACAACTTCTGTACTGGTGTCTTTAGTTACTATGCCAGTACTGGCATCTCTCACAGCACCACAGACTGTAACCCTTTCCCCAGTACCAAAAACTGAAACTTTGTTTACTCCCAGGACAAGATATTCCCCCATGATCAACCCCTTTCAGGTCAACTGCCAAGCCCATTTTTATAAAGGCCTGATTCTCCCTCCAGACTGTCTGTTTGCTCCACCTGAAGTCTCTCTGAATTTGATGTTGTGAGGTTGGTGGATCAGCTTCTGATGGCTAGGGGTCTTCCTCCTCCCTCTCAGCCCCCACTCCCTTTTGGAGAGGGGGAGTTTTCTTCCCATACCCCTACATGTATTCCTCCTCTGACCTGCTCAGAGGCTTTACAGCTGTTGAATTCAACCACACAGGCTCCAATCTTCTTGGCACTGACAACCCTTTTGTCTTCGGTTCCAAACACAGCTCTGACTCCCTCAGTGCCATCGGAACTGAGGGGTCCCCAAGATCGATCTTCCGTCGTCGGGTCCAGAGAGCTAGAGTTGTCTCCTGTTTTTTATTCAGAGCCAACCTTGCCACTTTGGTCTGCACCGACTTCCTCAGCTCAGGTCTTGGAGGTGGGTCACTTGGGGTGGGGTCTGACCCCAGTTCTGAGTTTGTCTCTCTCGGTTCCGGGCTGCCAGCCCTCCTCAGGGGGCCTGCTTTCCAAGCCATGGAAACAGCTTCAGCCACAGCTACCTCTCGGGTGTCTCCTGTGTTACCGGAGTCTCACCCTTTGACCCCTGCCTTTCCAGAGTGTTCACCAACCTCTGTGTCCAGACAGCAAACTCCAAGGCTGCATGAATTACCGTCCAAAGACCACCCCTCTTCCAAGTTCTCCTCAGACATTCCCACTGAGGAGCCCCCTCGGAAGAGACTGTGTAAGAGGAAACACCTAGACTCCCCTGAGGAGTCTGTCACTGAAGACATGGATTTCGATGACGAGGAGGGTTCCACCCGGTCACACCCAGAAGATGTCTCCTTTGGAGACATCCTAGAAATCCTAAAACAGAGGGGTAACTGGAAGTCCAAAGATCCTTCCTCTGAGAAATCTGTATACTTGCAAGCCTTTGGAGCTCATCCATGTACTTCCTTGGTGACTCCTCCCGCTGATGATCTTATTAAGCTGATCGCTCAGCGGGCATTGAAGGCTCCTGATTTGATAGAACCAATCCACCGCAGACCAGATACGATACTTTCAGCTCCTGAGGATCACCAATATGGGGTGAAAGGACTAGCAGTAGATGCCAAGGTGGTGGCACATTTTACTAGGCTCCAAAGGGATCTGATCAAGGGGCTTTCGGATACCCTGGTGGGAGCTGTGGCTGACGTGGTCCAGGAAAAAGTGGCCTCCCAGTTAGCTACCCTAGAGTCTATATCTAATTCGTCCATGTGGCTCATTTCACATGCAGCCGAAGGGGCGACCAGGTCAGTTGGATCAAATGTTGCTATTCAACAACATGCCTGGATGCGTCTGTGTTAGTTTGCGGAGCCATTCAACTCTTCTTTCGTCAATGCTCCTTTTGATGGATCATCTTTGTTTGGCCCTAAGGTTAAGGAAACTCTGTCCAGGCATGAGAAAGGTGGAAAGACTCCGTCTGCTGTTGGCATATGTTTTTCTGCTCCTCAATGAGCCTATTCCAGGAGTCAGAGGAGTGGGAAGATGTAGTTCAAAAAGTCCCAGAAGCTATTCATGGACACACGTGGTAAGGACTCTCCTTGGGGCAGAGGGAGGAGTTCAAATAGAAGACGCAATCCTAGAGGGTTGCAAGGAGTCTTTCTTTGGCCAACCCTATCAGTGCTCCTGAAGGGAGGCCAACTGCTTACCTCTGGAAGCAGCTGGGGGTAGATTTTCTTTGCACCCAACAGCCTTGCGACTTACAACTACAGATACCTGAGTTCTAAGAATAATTTCCAGAGACTTCTTTATCCCCTTTTCCCAAGATCTTGATCAAGGCTCCCCAACATTCCACCCAGTAAGAGGGACCACGCAGTCTTACAAGTGCAAAAGCTGCTAGGAAAAAAAGAGTCATCCAAGAAGTCCCACCAAACCAAAAAGGATCTGGATTTTACTCAAGATTCTTTTTAGTGCCAAAAAAGACAGGGGACTGGAGATCGACTTTGGATCTCAGCATTCTAAACAATTTTGTTCACCAGTCCAAATTCCAGATGGTCACAGTTCAGTCGATACTTCCCTTTCTAGAAAAAAATGAGTGGATGTGCTCTATAGACCTTCAAGTCATGTATTATCACATAAAAATGGACAAATGCTTAAGAAGGTTCCTCCACTTCCAGCTAGGAGCCAGTCATTATCAGTTCAGGGTGCTCCCTTTGGTCTCACCACAGCCCCCGAGTATTCACCAAATGTATGGCAGCAGTAGCAGCTGAGACTGCATGGATTCCGGGTGTTTCCATATCTAGACGACTGGCTCATCATGGCTCCCACCAGAGATCTACTGTTACAGGCGATAGAGATTTGTTCTTGATTCTAGGCATCACGGTCACTCAAAGTCCCAACTGAATCCTTCTCAGGATATGGAATTTACTAGAGCTCATCTAAACATGTACTCTTGCATAGCCTCCCTCCCTACCTGTTCCCAGGTTGCACAAAATAAGTTTCAAGTCCATTCTCTACTCACCACAGACAAAGTACAAGCTCGCCAGGTGCTTCAAGCCTTAGGTTCCATGGCAGCGGTGATAACTCTGGTTTCTTTAGCGAGATAGCATATGAGATTACTGAAATTGTTGCTAGCGAACCAGTGGTCTATTCTAACTCATCAAATGAACCATCCAATACTTATCACCAGTCACTGCAAAAAGGACTTATCCTGCTAGATGGAATCAGAGTAAAATCTTCTTGGTCACCCACTTGTCCCTCCACAACCCAAGGCCATAGTGACCACAAATGATTTCCAGATGGGGGGAGGCATTATCTGGGACTGACAGTCCAAGGCACTTGGTCCACAATACAGGCCAATCTGCACATCAGCGTCCTGCAGTTGAGGGCGGTGCTTCTGGCATTGCAGGCATTTCATCCCATCCTCCCTCAAGGAACAATTGCTATTTAATCAGACATGTCCAAAGTTTGGTACATCAACAAGCAAGGGGGAACCAGGTCCTTACCCTCTGTGTCGAGAATCCCGACAAGTGTGGCAATGGGCCATAGCCTCCAACCACTTTCTGGTAGCAATGCACATCCCGGGGAGTTCAAACATAATGGTAGACAAACTGAGCAGGTGCATTATTTCACCTCACTAGTGGTCTCTCAATCCCATGATAGCGAAGATCATCTTTCGGCGCTGGGGCCAGCCTTGCTGCAAATGTTTTGACTCATCCCAAAACAAGTCCAGAAGATAAGTCTGCCCTACTCCCCCCTCAGGGGGAATCCCCGAGAGATGCTCTTCTCCTTGATTGGCCCCAGATCTTCTCTATGCCTTTCCTCTTTCCCTCTGATCCCACTCTTTCTAAAGAAAGCAGCAAGGTTGAGAAGCCAAGTAATTCTCATTGCACCCTACTGTCCTCGACAAATATGGTTTCCCTTCGTATTGCCTTGTTTAGTTCAATGTCCATGGATTCTAGACCCAGTTCCAGACCTTCTGTCTCACCCTCAGGGACTGGTGCACCCCAATCTTCAAAGCCTCAAGTTAACTTCTTGGTTCCTCCAATTCCATTAGTCGGCAGGCATGATGATATATCATCCCCAGTAAGGAAAATATTGCTAGCATCACATAAACTATTTGCCAGGAATCTCTACCTCAGTAAGTGGAATAGATTTTAATATGGGCTTGTGATAATGGTCTCAACCATTTCTCAGCACCAGCAGAGAAAGTGTTAGAATTTCTGGCCAGCCTTTTTACAAAAGGAGCAACCTCATCAACAGTTAAACCACATCTACAGTTGAAGTCTTTCTAGCTGCCATCTCTAACTTTCATAATGGCATAGGAGACATACCCTTAATTTCACATAGACTATGTAAGTCTTCCTCAAGGGAACCATTCGATTAAAGCCTCCCTTTAAAGACCCTCTACCCCATGGGGCCTAACTATTGTTCTACAATCATTGGTACTTTCTCCTTTTGAACCAGTAGCTTCTTGTGACTTGAAGTTTCTCTCTTGGAAGACATTTCTTATAGCTCTCTGACCTCTGCAAGATGAGTATCCGAATTGCAAGCCTTATGCTCAAAGCCCCTTACTACTTAATTTTCCATAAGGATGGAGTTACACTCAGGTTCAATCCATCTTTCCTTCCAAACTGATCTCAGATTCCAACTTCAATCAGACTATAGACCTACCCATCTTCTTTCCAGATTTTACCAGTAAGGAAGAATACTGCCTACACTTGTTAGATGTTCAAAGACAGTTACGCTTTTACCTCAACAGAACTAAAGAATTCAGGAAATCAGAATAGTTGTTTATTTCCTTTGCTGGCAAAACCTTAGGAAAATCTGTTTCTAAAGTTACCATGTCAAGATGGCTTAAAGATTGTATTACCTTCATTTATTACAAAAACAAGCCTAGTCTAAAGCATTGGGATCCTCTGAAACACATGCTGTCTTGTCAACATATCTTGTTTATGTCAAAAGCAAAATCTGAATGTTTGGATCTAGTGGTTCTGATGCTGTTCATTTTGAGGATGTGCAAAATGTCCAACACCTTTACTGAATTATCACTTGTGACACAAGCAACTGTACAGACATATTAAAATAATTACATTCTATTAACATAACAAATATATGTCACATATATTGCTATATATCATATAACCTAAGCAATACTACATACATTATTCAATTCCTGCCTTTTTTAAAACAAGAAACATCTTTATTAAACCATCACTTACTACATATGCAATCATACACTTATATAAATGAAAACAAACCACACCGACACAATCCTAGTTGCAAGCATTTTACACCACAAACCAAATTGACACACTCCCAGTTGCAAACATTACACATCACTTACAATCTACCCAGTCTTTCTCACTCAAACATTAAACAGCTCATTTAAGTTCTGCCACCTTTTAGACCTCATTCTTCCCTTGTATATATTGTTCCTACAGTTCCCACTTTTTCCTATGTAGTTTGCTCCTACCCTTTTCTAAAGATCTCCAATCCAGTTATTTTATCTCTGTTACTATTATTCACTACTTCCAGTATAGATGGTTCTGATTTTGATTTCTATTTTCTAGTAATTGTTTTTTGGCAGCTACCACTATCAGACACAGCAAGGCCTTGCCATGTCTAAGCAATTGCTTCTGTATCATAGCTCAGAAAAATCATCTCTCTCTTCAGACCAATCTGCCCACCCAGCATCTCCAACACTGCATTCTGCAGGGAATCCTTAAGTCTGCCAACTTACCGTACTCCCAGAAAATATGTTCCCAATTACCTCCTTCATCCCCTTCACACCTCCAACACTTACTGTCTGCCGGAGGAAAAATTCTCTGGAGTATACTTGGGGTATAAATATATCTATGAAAATAATTCCAGGCAAAAATCCTAAATCTTCTAGATTTTGTTGCATATTTGGGAGACATACATATATCCCCCTATTGTTTCTTTGTGAACTGCTTATCTCACCTCTCTTCCCAATCCTTTCTAAACTCCTCTGACTGATTCTCATAGTTATCATGCAACATTTTACATGCTCTAATTATTCCTTTTTTTAATGGCAGCTTATGTTCTAGATTCAATTAAAAACACTACCAGTGCTGGTATTTCGTTTAGAACCCACCTATTTCTTTCTCTTTGCCTATACTCTGATATCAGTCCCTGATAGGGAAGGCAATCTCTAACCTGCAGTCAAAATAAATTGTTGGTGTCTTCCCATTCTATCATCTTTCCCTCTCTAGCTATTTGCTCTCAATACCTTGGGGTTCCTTTGCCAGTTTTCTCCAATAAATTCATACCCCTCTTGCCTATTGTCTGTATCCCTAATTGCAGTCATCCCTATTGGCAGAATCTCCTTTCTCCACTCCCATGTTGGTTTAGTTCTTAGAATACTTTCTGCTATTTTATGGATATAATATTATGCATGATTATTATTATTCTCCTTAAAGGCCTGCATCCAAAACCCCAGTTTCTCCTTGTTTCTTAAGCTTCCATCATCCCTTTCCACTTTGAATTATAGTTTTCTGCTTGTACTACGTATAGGAGTCTTAACTATGTAGCTCTGAAATAGACCATCTAAATTGGCTAATCTCAATTCACCCTGTTCTACTGGAAGAATCAGCTTATTCCACTTGACTCTTGCCATCTTACCCTCCCAGATAAAGTCCTTCAGCTCTTTATTAATTGCTACCCACAACTTCTCCTTTGGTTGATAAAAATATGCCTGACCAGTGTATAAGACTAAAGGGACTAAAACATTTTAACTGCTTGTATCTTACTATCCATATCCATTTAACAATGCTTCCATTTTCTCAGTTTTTGTATTATCTTTTTAGTCTCTTCCCTCATATCCTTAGCTGCCACACAAGAATAATTTTTAATCCATACTCCTAAATATTTAATTTTATCATAACCCCATAAATAGGGGTATTCCTGAACCAGTTCATGTGTGGGCACATCATTTATTTCTATTGCCTTTGTTTTAGCTTCATTAATTTTGTATTCTGAAAAGATCTGAACCTGTCTCACAATGTTCCACAAAACTGTGATGTCTTTTTCTGGTTTTGTCAACTACAAAATAATATCACCTGCAAATAACGCCAGCTTCTCTTAACTGTCTTACCAATTATAACCTTGAATTTCTGAGTCTCTTATTTTCTTTGCCAATAGTTCTAAATATAATTCAAACAATAAAGGGGAAAGACAACACTCCTGTTTGGTTCCTTTGCTCAAGCAGAAATTATCAGAGAGGACCCCAACCACTTAAATTTCCACCTAAAATCCCTCATATAAAATCCTAATCGACCTTATAATTTTTTTCAGTAAATGCTTCCACTGTCTTGCTCATAAAGTCTCAGGATACTCTGTCAAATGCTTTCTCTGCATCAAGACCCCCCAATAACAATGGTAATGGATCATGAATTGTCAAATGTTTGCTTCCCCACCACAAAACCACACTGATCCATACCTATCAGTTTTGGCATTACGTTTGCCATTCTTTTAGCCATTATAGACATAAACACTTTATAATCATGGTTTAGTATTGAAATAGGCCTGTATGAAGCTGGATCTGATGGATCTTTACCCTCTTCAGTTATTACAGCTACCACTGCTTTCTTCCAGGCTGGTGGTACTTCTCCTCCTCTTAAGATACTGTTAAAAAAAACCTTCCAGATCTTTATCATTTTTTCCTCTTAGCTTCACAAATTCCACATAAATACCATCTATTCCTGGGGACTTTCCTGTAGATTGGTTATACATTACAATTTTTATCTCATCTCCTCCTATCCTGTTAGTAATTGAGCCTTGTCTACCTCTGACCTTGGCATATTTAATCTTTCCATAAACACTTCCATTTGTATCTTTTCTTGACTTTCATATTTCTGCTTTTAGTGACTCTCACAGGCTTTCCAAAATGTTGCTAATACCTCTACAAGATCTCTTGTGACCTTCTTTGTTATAGGCTCCCTAAGTTTGCCAACAGCCCCATTTACTTTCTGTTGTCTGCATCGTTGTGCTAAAAGTTTTTGTGCTCTAGTGTTACTATCAAAAAACAGTTGCTTAACACAGCAATCTTTCTAAGTGTGTGCATATTATTGAGGTAATCCCTTATTTTCTGCCTAGCACTGTGAAGTTGATCCTCTTCTTCTGTGAGATTCCCCCTATTCTACAATACTTTAACATGTCAGTCCCCCTAAATAAGTATTGTTATTTCTTAACCATAGCTCCCTTTCTTTTATCTCCATCTTATTTTAATCTCCACCTTAATTTCATCCCAATCCCTAGCTATATTTTCAGAAGAAATTTCTATCCTCTCTTTTCAACAGAGAGGTGAGAAAGCGCCAACGTCTCATTTTTATTTCATAACCCTGTGTTGTTAGTTTAGCTATTATTGGAGCATGATCTGAAATAGTTACTGGGTGGGTATCAAGACCTTCAGTTAAATGCACATGTTCATAGGTTCATACGTTGGTGGTACTAGGCTATTGGCCCTAGGGTCTCTACATGCCTAGTCATAACAATTCCCTGGCTATTTCTTCCCACAATATTTACTTCCCCGGACCCCTGTGAAATGTTCCTGTGAAATGTAAATTATGTCTAGCCTGGCCCAGTTTTTATATCTTGGGTAATAATACGTAAATTAACTCCGAACTCCTATTACTGAATAAACATCTTCCATGCAAAATGTTTTCATATACTTCTTCAAAAATCTACCCTCCTTTGTTATGTTTCCCACCTGGGGCCCCCAGACACATCTTCACTGCTGCAAATCAAATTCCAGTCCCCACTTACAAGTAATATTCTTTGCTGAAAACTGATTATTTCTCCCAGAATTTTCTTAAGCTCCATTACAGCAGTTTTAGGTGGAATGTAAATACATGCCAGTGTAATCCTCCTCCCTTGCCAGTAGTCCCTTAGCACTACAAATCTGCCATTATTATATTTTTATCTTCTTCTATCACAATTGGAGCTCTTCTTGCAATTAATATCAGTACACCTCTTTTCCTTTGTCCCAGATATTCCGCTAAATAACCATCCCGAAAGGGTCTATATTACATAAACGAAAGATTAAAATATTGACTTACCTTTGATCGACCCGTTTCTCACAGCTGCAAAACATCGAACGCACATTCTTTTAAATTTGCCCTTTTCCAGACTGAAATGCGATCTCGGAGTTCGTATAGGGTGGGGGGGGCACAACCCCGCACATTGGGGGTGTGTTTGGGCTACCAATTTCTTTCCCTTGGAAAGAAATCGATGACTTGAGGGTTCAGTGTTGTGCAGTTTCGAGAAATAGGAGTTGATCAAAGGTAAGTTGACATTTTAATCCTTCGTTTATATAATATAGGCCCTCCTGAAAACCTTTCTTTATCAAATTCACATGCTCAGTTCTTTCTGTGTGTGTCTCCTGTAAAATAGCTATTCACGCTCTACATTTTTAATATAATTTGCTACTCTTTCTTGTTTGTATTTTTCTATGAGGCCATTTACATTTAAAGACATTAAAGAAAGCATCACTGTATTAAAAAGTTATTTCCACCTTTTATGTACAACACCTTTTTTGTTAAATGTCTAGTTCCAGCTTTTGTGTTGCATGCTTAAACTGTTTGCCAGGTTGAACTTTTATACAGTTATTTCTTGTCATACATTTGAGCCTATATCACATCTTATAAAACTTTTTGTTTAATTGAAAGCCCTCAAACAAAAGAAACAACACACACCTAATACCCCCCTAAAACCTATTAACTTAATTGTAACACACAATACTATGTACACCTTCAAATAATGAAGGTTTACCCTACTAATAGCAACAAATGTCCCTGACAGCCACACACTCAGACTTGTGTTAACCTAAAAGAACAGTATCTCTTAGCCAGTTTCTCTTTTCTGATTTTTCTCAGCAAATCACTCTCCACCAGGCTTTAGCCAGTTTCTCTTTATCAGAATGTCTCCATGGAGACATGAGAACCAGGCAGCCAGTTTTTCTTTACCAGACTGTTTCCATGGAAACATAAAGACCAGCTGCAGAATTGTTACTGCGCATACATGTATTTGCTAGAAAAAAGCATCATAATATTCAATTTTCTTTTTCATTTACTTGCACTCTCTTAAAATTTGTTACTAAATCAATTTAAGGTCTTTAATCCAGTCATTTCCATATGCAAGAATGAGAAAAAGCACATTATTTTTTTCTTTTATCATGCTTTTTACCCAGGCTTTTTTATTACACTGCAGTGCCTACATTTCTTAAAACTGAACAAGAAGAGAGAGAGGGAAAGAAGGGAGAAAGAAAAAACAAAAAAGAACAGCAGCACCTATTTATAATACCCCATTACACTTAGAATAACTGGAAACTTTATAGCATATAATTAAAACCACATGCCACAAAACTGGTACTATTTAAGGAAGAAAATCTTTACTTACAGTTAACTTTCTCCCTCCTCTTCCCCTTCCCAAAGCACTTTTCCAAACATTAATGAAATGAAGTAGGGAATATGCTTTAGCGTCCCCCACAAGTCCAACAAATTCTGAAAAAGTCCAATATTTCAAGATTTTCTTGTTCTGTCATATTTCACAAATATAATTATTGTGCTGCCATCTTGGAAGTCCTTGGATCTGAAGATGTCTTGTATGTCAGACATAGATCACCTCTCAGAAACCTGTTGGAGACAGAGTATAGAGATAGGCCTTAAGGCATTCTGTACAGGACAATGTGTTTGTACCTTGGATTCTCCTGGTAAAGAACCTTTGTGGGCATTCCATCTGTTGCATATATCTAGTCATGTATATGCTGACAGTGGCATTAGACTCAAGGATGGATCAAATAAGGGCCAAATAAAGTGGCACTATGAGTTCCTTTGACCTAGATGCTATGCCTTTACTTATAAGTTGGGTGAACAAAGAATGATTTTCTTACTGCCTTGGCCACATGCTGGTCAAAGACTAGATTACTGTCACATATGTTCCCAGATCCCTGACTTTGGGTCAACTCTTAGGAATGTATAGGGGAGTAAACAGCCTGAGTGATAGTTTTCCCCAAAGGCACTACACTGCATTTTCTGGCACTGAGTTTTAGTCCGTGACTTTTGCAAGTCATTTGTCTATGTCAGACCATCTTGTAAGATGTTTGTGTCATGGGGAGTGTATGACAGCTCCCAATTTGCAGTCATTGTGAACCTGGTCAGCAAAAGGCCCAGACAGCCTTTACCTCCAAGAAGTAGATGCCAATTAGGAGCAGTCCCAGCATTGAGCCCTGATGTATGCCACTGGTAACTAGTCTCTTAGTGAAGGTAGTATTACCAATCATGACTTCCTGGGTCCCGTTTGTGAGCCATATGGCAAACCAGAGAGTTAGGTTAGGGTTTATGCACAGCTCGGTGAATTTGTTAATTATAACACAGTGGGTTATTGTATCGAATACCTAAGGCAGGTCCAGGTAGGTGGTATGCACCACTTTCCCCTCATCCATTGTCTTGGTGCCCTTCTCAATCCAACAGGTTTAACAGGCATGATCTTCCGTTGACCATGCCAAACTGGGTTTGGTCCAGTGTCTGAAGGTTGCTTATGTCTTTGTTGATCATTTACATGACAATTCATTCTATGGCTTTGCATATTAGACTAGTCAGACTAATAGGTTTTTAGTTTCTGCGGTCGGTTGATGGTTCGCCCTTGAGAAGTGAGATAACCACTGCAGTCTTCCATTCTCACAGTACAAAGCCTGTTCTGAGGCTATAGTTAAAAACTAACTTAAGTGTTCCTAATAGGTCATGTTTCAAGCTATTTAGGAAGCATCCCGGGATATTGTAAGGGTCCATTGAGGCTGTGTTTTTGGCCAACAGGACCTGCTCCATGTTAACAGCTGGGGGAAGGGGTTATGATAATAGATATCTCATGGAGTGAGGTGATATGGTGGGTTAAATTTGAGATTAATTTGTCAGCCACAAAATATGCTATGTTGGTCTGCTCAGTAAAGGTGACACCACTGACCACCACTTTGGCACAATGGTGTGTGTTGCCTTTGAGGTTTTGGACACATGTAGAAAGCCTTGTGGTAGTCTTTAACCTGTGAGGCTATCTTGACCTCGTAACTGTCCTAGCTGGACTTAATCAGATCGCTTACTTTTCAGTTTAAAGAACTCCCATCACTATGGGAGTTGCTCTTCCTGATTTTAGCCATTAATTTTTTCTGTTTGTTATATACCCTAAGGTCAGGATTCCACCAGTATGGTTTGTTTTTAGAGTTTGTTTTGGGCTTACTTATCGTACGTACAGCAGCCTCTGCACAGCTGTTTATATGACTGTACAGAGTCTCTGTGAAAAATTTCACATACGTTGTTGGGAACTCAGGCTTGGGAGGGGCACTGAATCTCGATAAACTGTCATTTAACAGGGTGCAGTCTGCTTTGGAATATATTCTAACTGTTACATAGTTTGCTGGAGTTACCTCACAAGCGGCACCAGGAAAACTTATGATATCATGTGACTCAAAAGCCTCAGGACCATGGAAGTTGAAGATTTCAGAACAATAAGCAAATAAGTCACTCGTGCTTGAAGAGAGCTCACCCTGTGAACTAGAAGTTTTGCTGTCTGAGAAACTGTATCCAAATGGCAGCCTATTAACTCCAAAACTTGAACGGGCTATAAACTGGATTTTGCATAGTTCATAGTGATTCTTAAGGACAGACACAAGCAGAGTAAAGAGTCTCTGAGTTTTAATCAATGATGCTTTTGTGGAACTAGTAAGGAGACAATCACCCAGGTAAGGGGAGACCTGAGACCCCTGCAGTCTCAATCAGGCTACCACAAATGCAATGCATTTAGTGAATTCCCAGAGGGCTGTGGCAAGACCAAAGGGAAGCAATCAGAACTGATAATGAACAGCTCCCAGCCAAAAGTGCAGAAATCTCCTGGACTGTCTCACAATCTTTATATGCTAGTTGACATCCTTGAGTTCCATCAGGCACATCCAGTCATCCTTCTTCAACAGAGGCAAAATGGACTGCACTGTGACCATTCAGAACTTGGTCTCCTTACATAACAATTTAGTTTGCTCAGAGCCAAAGTTGGTCTCAGATGTTTGTTCTGTCACCAAAAGGATTCTGGAACAGACCCATAAACATCATTGGTTTGGTGAGACCAACTGGATGACTTCATTTATCAGCAGCTTCTAATCCCAACTGCTGCTTCTATGCTTTGAGAGGATGGAATGTCTGGAGTGATTTTGTGTTTTTTCTCAGTGGAAATATAAATGGAATTGTATGATCTGTGGACATGACTCTCAACATCCGTGCATCCAAGGTGATGGCCTCACAAGCTTTTGAGTGGAGAGCAGAATGACTCCCAAATGCCTCCAAAGTAGGCAGCCCTTCAGGTATGTTGAAAGGGTCTCCTAGAAAAAACTCCATGGAAGCCCTTGTTCTGTGGACTGTCCCTGCCATGTGGGCAGCATCCATTCTGGTTACTTCCACCACCACGAGGGGCACCCTCATGAGGACTGTCCTGAAAATACTGGTGTGTTTTGCAGAAAAAGATATGTTTTCCCTCCTTCTGTTTGCAGGAGAAGAACCACTGAGGGGTGGCAATGCACACTCTGATGGCAGACAGCATCCTTCCATCCTGCTCAGTCCTAGTTAACATGTCCTTGACAGTTGGCCCAAACATACAGGAAACATCAAAAGTGGCACTGACAATGGAAATCTTCAAAGCAGTCCGCAGAATTACATAAATGCATTAAGGTGTGCTAATGCATGGCAATGCTGGTGCCTGCTGAGCGAGACGTGCCATTAGCTGCATTGGTAAGCAGATGCATGGACATGTTAGTGATTGACTGCATGGTGGACAGCTGCACCTAGAGAATATTTTGCATCTCGACAGCATCTTTACCTTTGACATTAGGTCACACTGATGTTCTTGTCAGTTCTCAGCATGAAGATCACTGGCTGAAGCACTGGTGCACTTACTTAAATGGTCCAAAGCCCTAGACTCCCTGTTTTGGGGGATGAACCAAGGAACTCTTCTCTGAGGTGCCCTTCTTGGTGGCTGCTGCCACAATGATGGCTTTGACTGCAGGCCCTTTACTCTAATGTGGAAGGTCCTCAGGGAAAATCAAGATTTTACCAGTGTTTTTTTTTTTTTTTTTTTTTTTTTTGGGAATGGGGTTCACCACCTCTGGTTCCCTCCATGCCCTCCAGGAAACCAGGTCAATAAGAGTGCCCAGAGGAGGAACTACCAAGGATGTGGGATGGGCCTGCACCAAAGGTCTCCAAAAAGACTAACTCGTCTGGAGAGGGGGCTTTGGCAGTCCAACCCCCTCCCGCACTGGCAAAGAAGTTCCAGAAGACTGCCAAAAGAAGCATCCTCTTAGGGGGACTTGGAGGAACCCTCTCCTTCCTTGATGTCAGTATCCTCAGTTCCTTGGTGGAATCAAAATGGTTATTTTGCACCGACTTTTCCAATGGCCATCCCAGACTGGGGAATACAAGAGGAAGGTGGAAGAGATGGGAGCAGGATGACTTGGGTACCTAGTGGTGTGGGCTATCCCACAGCCTACCAATGTGCATCTGGAGGTCCAGACGTAGATGGAGGAGTATTACTGGCCACTGCTGACCACTCCATCTTCGACCTACAGAAAATCTTTTGTACAACATCAAATACAGAAGCTGATGCCGGCAGACCTGTGGTAACACACCTGGGATCCAACACTCCTGTGTTGACTTGGCCAGAGTCAAACTTTCAAGTGCCAAGGCCCCAAGAGGAAAGAAAGACTCTGAAACCTCGAGACTCAACCCTGACCCAGAAATCCTGGTCCTGAAGTCCCGGCTCTGAGGCATATTCACTTCTAGTGTCAATGGAGTCGAGAACACCAAGGTCTAAGCCTGGAGTGGCCAAGCTGTCTGAGCTGACATGGGTGATGGTAAGGTAACCAACCGATGGAGCCGAAACCTCAGCTCCTGAAACCGAGATGGCAGGAAGGCACTTTAGTTGAATTTGGGCCTACAATGAGGAGTGGACTGGTTACTCCAAATCAGAAGGTTTAAGACTTTCCACTGAGCAGGCTGACCAAGCCGATGAGGGCACTGAAGAAGGATTAGAAACCCTTCTGCCAGTGCCAGGATCCGATGATCAGATATGAAACAGAGAGGCGTGTATCCGTGGTGGACAAGATGAAGATTCAGGTGAAAACTCACTCGGGAGGTAACCAGGGAAAAAGGGGGAGTGGATCCTAACCAAACTACAAATCCCCTTAGCCAAGCAAGGACTGAGACACTTAAAGCTGAGGACACAGACTTTCCCAAAGCTGGTACCAAAGAGGATTGGCTCCAAGATGACAGACCAGAATCTGGCACCAAGGAAGTAAAAAGAGTTGAAGGTCTGTGGATCTTCAGATCAGCCTGTAAGGTTGTAAGTAGCTAGGTTGCCCTTATCCTGGGTCTTTGGATCCTTTGAGCTGTCCTTACCCTAACTCCTTTCACTTTTGTCAGGTTTCTTCAAAGAAGAAGCCAAAACAGAAGAATCTCGTGAGGGCAATAAGCCCTTCAATATTAATTTTGCCTGGCACTTATTTGGTGCCCAGAACAAACACTACAAATGGTGACAGGGTGCGCCACGCCGAGGCAGCAGACACATTGATCATGCAAATCTTACAAAGGCAATTTGTGGCCATACATCACATATTTTTAAAACCTTTCTCCTCATCTATAATAAAGAGGAGGAAGAAGAGAAATGGGACAAAGTCAATCAAGAATCAATGGCAGGAAAAAGGCAAACCAAACATCCAAACTTAACCTAACTACCTAAACCTCACAGGGCACAACATGCAAAAAATACTGAAAAATCACTAGACAGCAATCATTTTTTTCTAATTTTTTTACACTCATGCGTCACAGCTTGGCAAAAAGAAGCTCACCACAGACTAAAAGCTAGCCCCAAAAAACTAACTCCAAAAACTACATCCTAACAACTATGAAGAAAAGAAAGTAGCAAAAGACAAGAATTAACAATCCTGTCTCTAAAAACACACAGGATACAGAAAACCGAACATTGGAGCTCTCATTCTTATTGCAGTCTTCAAGGTAGAAAATGAGACCTGAGGTAGATAGGAGGAACAAGTGCATTACAGGTAGAGGAGGTGGAGCTCCAGAGTTGAAGTCTTTTGGAAAGGCCTGCATAGTATCCAAGTCAGATCTGATAACCACAGGTTGAAGCCAAATGGAAAAGACATCATATCTTATTGTTGTGGAAAATAAGATAGGACTGACCCACCATAAGAGCTTGCAACTCAGATACTTTTCTTACACAGGTCAGAAAAATGAATAACATTGTGTTCGAAATTAAGAACCTGAAATCAACCTGATGAGCCGGCTCAAATAAAGCAAGAATTAGCTTTTCTAAAACAAATTTATATCCCAAGGAGAAACCACCTATTTTCCTAGATAGCCTGGTGTGCAACACTCCTTTCAAAACATTTTAATATGAGATTGCACTGAATGAGGGGGTTCATGGACAGACATGTTGTAATGGCCAATGAATAAACCTTGATGGAGGAATAAGACAAATCAGAGGATCATTACTCACACAAAGCCTGCATTTGAGCTTGTTTCCCACTTCTCCTGTAACTAGTCTAGTCCAGATACAGACTTGCTGTATCTAACACTGTTTGTAAGCTTCTGAGCCCCCTAAGCCTGTCTGTGTTTGAGGGAAGCCTTCTAGCTTATCAGTGGGAGTGGTAAAAACTAGGTAGCCTATCTACCACAAGAGGAGTGGTTTTTGGCTCAGAAATTGTGGCTTAATGGCCATTTGGACAGTTTTTTTTCCATCTCTTTCAACTTTCTGGTTTAAAAGCCTGTATTTGCGCTTGTTTCCTGCCTTTCCTGCAACCAGTCTAGTCCTGATACAGATTTGCTGTATCCAGGACTGTTTGTAAGCTTCTGAGCCCACCCCCCCCAAGCCTTTCTGTGTTTGAGGGGAAGCCTTCTAGCTTGTCAGTGGGAATGGTAAGCACTAGGTAACCTATCTACCACAAGAGGAGTGGTTTCTAGCCCAGAAATTGTAGTTTATTGGTTGTCTGGAAAGTTTTTCCACCTCTTTCAACTTTCTTATTTAAAAGCCCGCATTTGCACTTTTCCCACCTTTCCTGTAACTAGTACAGTCCAAATACAGATTTTCTGTATCCAGAACTGTTTGAAAGCTTCTGAGCCCCCCAAGCCTTTCTGTATTGGAGGGAAGCCTTCTAGCTTATCAGTGGGAGTGGTAAGCACTAGGTAGCCTATCTACCTCAAAAGGAGTGGTTACTGGCCCAGAAATTGTAATTTACTGGCCGTTTGGGCAGTTTTTCCATCTCTCTCAACTTTCTGGTTTAAAAGCCCGCATTTGCGCTTGTTTCCCATCTTTCCTGTAACTAGTCTAGTCCAGATACAGACTTGCTGTATCTAGGACTGTTTGTAAGCTTCTGAGTGGTGCCAAAGTCTGCTCTTCAATTTTTCCCTTAGATCTACTAGTTCTCTCCTCTCCTGCACTTTTACTAACTTATTAGTCTAGCACTTTACCAGACTTCTTGTAGCGACAGCAGACAAAAGTGCTACCAGCACTAAATGTTCTACAAGGAAACAGATCCAGTACTTATTTTTAATGCCCACCCCTCCAGCCATGTCTTAAGGTCAGTTCCCTGTGCTTTCTCCTATTAACCTGGTGAACTTGGGCATCCTGAGGCAATGTAGCAACTGCCTCATGCACACTGACAACCCTCTCCTCTTACCTCCCAACACTCAGACTTGTGAGAGATGCACTTATATATCCAAATTGGAAGCCACGCACTCTCCAGCCAAGACCGGAATAGCTGGTCAAGAGGAGAAAGTCAACATTTGCACCACATCACATGGAACACATAGCACTCCAGAACACACACCAGCATCGCCTTCACATAAAAACACAAACCACACACCCACCTTCCCGGAGGCTCTCAATAAAAATCTACCCAAAGAGCAGAAACCTCCAAGGCAGAAATGCACTCAAGCACCACAACACAACACTAATCATAAGACATAACTCTCATAAACAGTATGGCACTCAACCAAAGCTCCAACACACTAGTCATAGGTGACTCGATGGTTAGGAACACTGATATCCCACTCACTAGGCTGGATAAGAAGAAAGTAACAGTCAGCTGCCTGTCAGGTGCCAGGATCCACCACATAACGCAGTCAGGTCCCTCAACAACAGGTACAAACATGACTCAGTCATTGTACATGTGGGTGTGAATGATCTGAGAGGTACCTCCCTGTACTACATGAAAAGAGACATAGAGGAGCTCTCAGATTATGTAGCCCAGGCGGGTTATAACCCTAGCCCTGAGCAGCATCCTACCATCAGCCAGAATGATACCACAGTACAAACAGAAAATTATTGACTTCAACAATTGGCTAAGTTTCTGGTGTCATTCTAAGGGGATCCAGTATTTGTCTTCCTGGGATGACAAGACTGACAGACCATGATGCTTTGCCAGAGATGGCCTGCATCTGTCATCCCTCAGCTTCTGGATACTGGCCAAGGCTCTTGCCACCCCTATAGTGCCTTTTTAGGCGATGCTCCAAAGACCAAATTACCACCGTAACAGCTACAAACAAATGCAATCTGAGGGTCATGCTGCTCAACTCTAGAAGTCTAAATCTCAAAATGCACTCGCTCGAAGCACTCCTTAAAAAGGAGAACATTGACATTTGTGCTGTAACAGAGACTTGGTTCAAGGCAGCAGAAAGCACCCCTACATTACCAGGCTATAACTCTTTCCACACCTTTCGGCCCCAGAACTTGGACTGAAGCTCCAAAGGCGGTGGTGTTACGATATTCATAAAGGATGCGCACACCTCCAGACTGGTAGTCCAACATAACGCATCAGAGATACTTCAGGTGCAGCTAACATTGGGTAAGACAGCGATTCAGGTCATAGCCTGCTATTGGTCCCCAGCCATGTCCCAAGACTCAGACTCCACGTTCCTAAGCACCCTGGAGAATATTAGGGTCCAACCTAACACTCTCATACTAGGCGACTTCAACTACCCCTCCATTAACTGGTAAAAATACTCATGTACCAATACACTTGCCCAAAGTTTCCTGGAGTTCCTTTTCCAATGTCCTGGACCAGCTCATTCTTACCCCCACTAGAGGTAGCAACATCACTGACCTGGTCATTACTAACATGGGTGACCGTTGCTCTGCACCAATAGTTAGCTCCTCCCTGGTTAGATCCGACCACAAACTAATCACCTTGGAAATACATCCAAGCCCCCCCCCCCCCCCCGTAAAGGTAACCACCATGAAAAACTTCTCCAAAGCTAACGTTGGGCTCCTAAAATCAGAGGTGGCTAACTTCACGGCACCTATGCAAATGGAGAATAGCTGCATGACCGCTGAATCATATACCAATGCACTGTACAAACATGTACACAAATGCATGGATCTTGACATACTAATAGAGCCAAGCCACTCTCCTCAAAAAAAAGGAAGCCAATCTGGTGGTCCCCTGCCATAAACAAACTCTACAACAGAAGGAGGAAACTGATGCAGATTAAGGTGAAGTCCCAAGATTGGAAAAACTCCCTTATCAGCCACAACAAAAAGTTGAAATCCCTCATCAAATCCTCTAAAGTTAGCTATAAAAACAGAATTGCAGCAGATAGTAAAGGCAACCACAAGGCCTTCTATAGTTATGTAAAGAATCTCCACGGCAATACCAAGATTTGCTCTGAGCTACTGCACAATGGTACCTCCTATATCGAGCCAAAAGATATTGCCAATATACTGGCCAACAGATTCAGTGCCAGCATTACCCCCCAAGGATCAATCACAATACCAGTAGATTGCCAGGCACCCAGTATTACTGCTGTACAGGTTAAAACATCACTGTTCAAGGCCAAGAATACAACTTCTGTGGGACCTGATAATATCTATGGCTGTGTTCTACATGAACTACAGAGTGAACTGGCACCTCACCTGCGTGCCCTGTTCAATCACAGCCTCACCTCAGGCTTTGTCCCTACCGAATGGCGCAATGCTACAGTCATCCCTTTCCACCAAGGAGGAGCAACTACAGACACTGGGAACTATTGCCCCATTAGCCTGACGAGTCTGATATGCAAAGTTATGGAACGCATCATCATGGACCTAATAAACAAGGATATAGGGAATCTCCAAACTCTGGATCCCACACAGTTTGGTTTTGTGAAGGGTAGATCATGCCTGCTCAACTTGGTCTACTACTTTGGGTCAGTGGTTCATACAGCCTACTTTGATCTGGCCAAAGCCTTTGATACCATTCTCCACTCAGGAATCATAGAAAAACTCACTAAGCTAGGCATCAACCCCTGTATCACTAGGTGGATTGCACATTGGCTCACAGATAGAACCCACAGTGTGAAAGTAGCTGACTCCATGTCAGACTGCCAACTAGTCATGAGTGGAGTCCCACAGGGTTCAGTCCTGGGTCCTCTCCTGTTTGGTATCTACTTCTCTGAAGTCCAGGCCAACACGAAGGGACTCTGGCTGACAAAGTTCGCAGATGATTGCAAGTTGGGAGCTATTATTAACTCCCCAAGTGATGCTGACATCCTACAGAATGGCCTCACTGAGACCAACGACTGGTGTCAGAACCATGGCCTTAAGCTCAATGCCAAAAAATGTGTCATCATCCCCTTTGGGAAAAACCCAGTTCCCATGAATTACCACATTGATGGTAGTCCACTGAACACAGAAGGTGTCATAAGAGATCTGGGAACACAGGATGACAGCAACCTCTCTTTTGAAACACCACATTGCCACTGTGGTCACAAAGTCCTTCTATGTGGCAGATCTCATTACTAAGGGTTTTTCATCCAGGAAGAAAGAGGTCATTGTCTCTCTCTACTCTTCCCTCATTAGGCCAATCATCGAGTACAATGCCCCATTTGGCATGTACCTCACTAGACACCTGCAACAACTGAAGAGGCTGCAAAAGTACCTTGCAAAGAGGATCCTAGGCCTTAAACACTTGTCCTATATGGATAGACTCAAAAAACTCCAACTATTCTCTGTCTCATATCGTCTACTTAGAGGCGATCTCTACTTGACTTACAAAGCCATGTCTGACCCAGCTCTATTAGAAATGCTACATCTAAAGAAATCCCAATCCCTTCGCACCACATATTCCAGAAACCTCAATCTCATTACCACAATCAACAAAACATACTGGAGGGACAGGTTAATAACCCAGAGACTGCGCATGCTATGGAATAAGGAAATAAGGAAAAATGTGAATACCTTGCAATCTGCAGTAGGCTATCACAGGCACTAGACACTTCTTGAATACAGCTGGAGCAGTAGCTACATCAAAGTGTATTCCAGACACACAGAACTTTCAGAAACATCTGAAATCTGGATCTATAGGAATGTGATTATATGCATCCTTTCAATCAAAGATCATCAGCACATTGTGAAGGGATATTATTTTGAACCAGGGAACAATCACAAAAAGGTTCAGAAAGATGACATCTAGAACTGAAAGACAACATCTAGAAGTAGTCACCAAGAATCTTCGTTCTTTCTTTTGCACCAGACAGAATCTTGAATAAAACCCTTCTCTTAACTGAGGAGGAGGGACTGCTTCTATCACTACCTGAGACAGCAGATGTCTAATGACAGGAGGGAAAACAGGAGTTTGGTGTGGCAGATACGGGTGAAACCTTCAAAACGTAGGGAGAGATTCCCCCTACTATCTGTAATCTCGATGGATAACTTTCAAAACCAATTTGTCTGAAACTATCTGTTGCCAAAGAGAGAGGCTCAGACTTTCTGGAAGCATTAAGGGTTTGCCAGGATAGGAAGGAGGAGGTGAGTTTTGCATATAGTCATTCAAACTTACTAGACCTGTCCTTTGCTCTGAGTGGGATAGGGTGGCTTTCTTTCTGGAAATTACTGCTACTGCTTTTTAAATGTTTGCTAACCAGCAGCTTGTTGAGTTTGATTATATAGCTTTTTAAGGAAAATTGTAGGTGTAGCATTGCATCCTTGGCTAACTTGGAGAAGGAAATCTGAAAAACCTGAGAAATTCCTTGAATCAGCTTACCTCTGACATCACAGTTTTTAAGGAATTCTGCAGCAGATGGTCCAAAAATTTATGCTCTAGCCTAAGAGAGTTCAAAATTGTATTTTTGACATCCTCTAGAAGGTTTTGAGAAAGCACCCAAACAAACCTTCTCATAAGAGTTCCAGTGGCAGCAGACCCTGGAAGTAGCATAAGCGGAATTGTAAGTGCATTTGAAATAGTGATTTGCCACTTGAGAAACAAGCAACCAAATTACACAAGGCAGGTTTCTCCTGAGAAGAAACAGATGAATAAAATGTTCATATTCTTAAAAGAAGCAAGCACAACTTTAACATATGTGCTTGACAGCTGACAACTCTAAAAACAATTGCTGCAGAAGAATACCCAACTATCAAGCTCATACATTAAACTTGTGCTTGACAGTTGAGAATTCCAAAAACAAGTGCTGCAAAAGAATGCCCTTTTCTCCAAATCTATCAAAAGCTTTCCCATCCTTGCCAGAAGGAGACCGATTGGTATTAACCAAAAGTTTAGCAGAAGTGATTGGTTCGCTAAAGCAATAGCCTATGCGTCTAATCTGGGATGAGTGTATAAAAACTTATAAGATTGAAGAACTTTATACAATCTGCTTTCTAAGGGGCAGCAGGCTGGCTGTCAGGTAAGTTATAGGCTGTGACAAAAATATCTTCTAATGCTTAAAGAACAGTGGGAACTGTGGTAGGCCCTGGAAAATACAGTAGTAATAAAGCATAATTCTTCTTTTGGTGCTACTGAATATCATGTTCCAACCAAAACAACTGATTCATGCTGGAAATAGTTTCAGAGAAAAAGAATCCTTCAAAGGGACTGGCAGAAGCCATACTCTCCTCAAAATCTGAATCAGAAACCTGGGGAGACAAAATATAATCTGTCCCTTTGCAATCATTTTGTGGTTCAAAAACTTTAACATCTTCACAAAATGATGAATCCCATCTTTTTTTACCAGAAAGAGCTAATCAGGAAGGGTCAAGAGCCAAAACAAAAACTCAAGCAAAGCCCAATAAATCAATCCTAACCAAAGTGACAGATGAAGAAATATCCCTAATTTTTTGCTTCTTGTAGACGAGAATTTCTGAAGAAGCAGACCCACTTTTGCAAGGAAAAAAAACTCACTAAAGGATAGAGACAGCATTCCTTTTAGGCAGAGTTGGTATTCCCCAAGACCAACAAGACTGGTTTTCCCTTGCTCATCAAGGGCACTCCAACAGCTGCATATGTCTTAACACTCAGTCTATGGTGGCTGCAGTGACTACAACAAATATAGCACTGGAAGAAGATAAATGGTCTGAGAACCCAGAAATGGCCACGGCAGTCACCCGTCTGTGGCTGAGGCACTTTAGTAGTCTGCTGTAATAGCAATGGTTGTTCAGTAATTTTCATTTGATGGCTAAAAGAAGGAAGAGCCAAAAAAACAGTAGACTGTTCCATGGTTAAATTGAAAAAGATGCCTAATTCCCAGGAAAGCCAGCTACCAGTAGTAAGAAAAACTGGTAGGCAGTAAAATAAAGTAACATTTTCCCCAAATGCAAAATAACACAACTTTTACCTCAGAAAAAAGTAGTTTTAAATTAATTTTTAATAAGTTTTACCATAAAAGTAAAAAAGTGACACTCTTGTTTAAAAATAATTAAAAGTCACACGGCAGTCATTAAAAATACTTTTTCCTAGCTTTAAATTGTTATTTTACAAAAAAGTACAATTTTTGTCACAAAAAATAAGGTTGAATTTTTTCCCCAAATGGATCTTATCTGTCTGACAATGGAATGGCTTTAGCCAACCATCAATCATCAACAGCCCTCAAGAGCAGTGGCCTTCGGTGGTAGGAAATCTCTGAAGGCTTGGGTCCCTTGCAGCACTAAGTTATATTTTGAACATCTACTGATAACTCTGGAATGAAAAAAAAAAATTTTGACAATGACAGAAAGAAGAAAGGGTTGAAACCAAACTTAGAAATCCTATGTCAAGAAAAAGAGCAAAAAATCCTACAGACATCTTTCAGAAATTTTATGGAAATAACAGGAGCTATGTGTGTTAACTTGAACTATCCAAAAAAACAGTATATGCTTGAGTGAGCTAAGAAAATTAATGTTAAAAGATGGTCACTATTGAATGGACAGTTATAAAAAGAAAGGACGTAGCTAAAGCAAGGCTTAAATTCAGAAATAGTGCTTACTCAACAAGCCTGCAAACATTTTGATTCAAGTACAAAGAGATAGCAGAAAAATAACAGTCTGCAAAAAGATCACTGTTAAATGCAGTGAAGAGATTCACACACAAAAAACACTATGCAACTATGAACATTTTCATAAATACCACAAACCAGTGCACTGAATTTCTGACAGCACCAATTCCAAACACGTCTTATAAATGAGTCATGTACTTACTTACCATAATGATAGATCTGTGTTTCTGCTTCTGTCCTTCCTCAACAGCTGGGTCTCCAGATCTGACATCTGCTACTCTGGACTTTGGATCTAAAGCTCAGGCTCTTCCCCTTGCTGATAATCCCCTCTTACCCCTGAAGTTACCTCAGACTGAGTTTGCACACCAACTAATGGACAAAGGACCCTCTCCTCAGGGACCAGAATTCATAAATTTAGTATGTTAGCTCATATTCTGCTCTGGAGCTTGAAGATCATATGAACTTTCCCAGGAAAAGGCAGTACTGTCATACCAGAACCCAAGAAATAATAACAAAAACAAGGGAAGGGGGAAGGAGAAAGAGCACCTGAGAAAGGATGAAAGCAGACAACACAGATCTATCATACTAAGTACATAAATTTCATATGTGATGTTGTCTCCACCATCAGTTTCTCAGCAGTTGGGACACAGAACCCAGCTAATGAAACCCTTGAGAGGTCTCATGGAAGGATATTCTAGAGGATGGCTGAAACAAAAGCAGCCTTACCTCTGGAGTGTAAATCCAATTTGTAATAAGAAATGAAGGTATTGACCTTGGACCAAGTGGCTGCAGTGTGAATATCATTAATGGAAACTCTAAACGAAGGTGGCAGAAGTAATCACCGATCTAGTCGGGTGAACCCTGATGGGTTTGGATAAAGTCAGCCCCATCTCCCTGTATACATATGAGATACAGTCAGATAAGCATTTAGAAAGAGTCATATAGTTTGGCTGTTGAGAAAGAGACAAACAGCTGATCACTAATTTTCTTTGTACAGTGAAGGTAGAAATGGAGCAGATAATGCACATCCAACAAATGGCAACATGTAATCTCCTTTGTTACCAAAATTAAAAAAGAAAACTGGGCAGCTAATAGATTGATTTAGGAAGGTCTCTATAGTTACCTTTGGAACAAATGATGGGTTAGTTTGCAGGGACACTCTATATCCTTATGAAAGACCAGATAAGGAGAATTGCAAGAAAGGGGTTGCAATTCTGATACTCTCCAATCTGAAGGAATTGCCAGAAGGAACACCATTTTCCAAGCCAGAAATGTATGGTCAACCTTGGTTGTGGGTTCAAAAAAAGGTTTAGTTAAAGCCTGTAAAAGAATAGTGATGTCCCAAGGAGGAGGAGAATCCCTAAGGGGAGGTTTGAGAAGGAAGGTATCCCTGAGGAAGGTCTTGGATAATTTAACAGAAGTGACAGAACATTGATTTTCTCCAACATGAAAACAGAAATTGACGCTAGCTGGACTTTAATAACAGCAGAGTTGCTGGTCCCATTGTGAAATATGGAAGCCAGAAAATCTACAATGGCTGAAAGAGGAGCCAAAAAAGGGCCCAGAACTCTATGGAAGGCCCCAATAAAAAAACTTTTTTACTTGCTTTTGAAAACATTTCTCGTATATGGTCTTTGAGATTAACTAAGAAAGCGGACTACTTGGCAGGAATACTTGGACTGACTAGCCATCATTGGAAGTGGAGAACCAAAGTGGCTAACTTGAGGGCTTGAATGTCTTTGTAAGGCATTCCAGATGGGTGAGAGAGGAGATCTGGATTGGGATCTGGTAGCCAAGGAGAGTCTATCATATGAAGCCAGAGGAAGGGAAACCACACCTGTTGAGGCCAGAAAGGAGCAATGAGGATGACTGTAACCTTCTTCTTTGAGACTTTCTGCAGGAATTTTGGGATAAGAGGAGTAGGTGGAAAGGCATACAGGAGCCCCGGGACAAACTGTGGATCACAGCATCCCTCAGTGACTTCTCCTCTTGGGGTATAAGTGCAAATTACCTGCTGCACTTCATGTTGTAATGGGAGGAAAAGAGATTGCCGAGTGGTCAACCTCAGTGACAGAAATTCTACTCTGCCACCATCAGACTGAGGGCCCACCACTTGTGAGTAGAAGGTCAGACCTGCTCAACCTGTCCACTAGAACACTGGAATTCCCCAGGATATGCACTGCTACCACAAAGAGATCAGAAAATATCTTCCCATACCAGAATCTTATCACCTCTTGACAAAGCAGGTAAAAAATGTCCCCCCCCCGCTTGTCAAGGTAACAGACTACTAACATGTTGTCCATCTGAATGGATATCACTCCTACAGGGAGGGAGTCCTGGAAGGCCTGCATTGCTAGTACGACTGCCCTCATCTCCAGTATTCTGACATGAAAGCTGACCTCAGAAGGGGAACATGTGCCTTGGACAGCCCTTCCAACATAGTGTCCCTCGACCAAGTTGCTAAGCATCTATGGGGAAGAGGAAGAACAAAGGGAAAACAGTGGGAAACCTTTGGGGACTCAAGCCACTGGCATATATGTGTTCTACAGGGGTACATGTCAGTCGACCGACAAGTCGGAAGACCAACATTCACTCCACCGACACATGAAAACATCGACAGCGCAAACACGGACATTTAACAGGTAAGACTTTTAAATTTGCTAATCATGCCTACCACACATGCATAACACTGCCACACTTACTAAAACATGGTAGGCATGATTAGCGAATTTAAAAGTCTTACCTGTTAAATGTCTGTATTTGCGCTGTCGATGTTTTCATGTGTCGGTGGAGTGAATGTCGGTCTTCCGACTTGTGGGTCGACTGACATGTACCCGTTCTACAGATGCTCATGACAAGTACTTGGAAATTTATGCATTGATGTCTGATGGCCCTCTGCAGTGAAAGTGTCCTCTGAAGAACTCTCATGTAATATATGGCTAGACGAATTAGGTACAGCAGCCATAGATCCTAAAAAGGCAGAAAATCAGTCTTGTTAGTGGCTTCTGGCAGGAAAGAACTGCTAGTGTCTGTGGAGGGTGGCCAAACTGTTCTCTGGAAGTCTTGTTGTTTGGCACTTCATAGTCAGGTGAGCTTCTATGAACTCGACTGTCTGAAGAGGAAGAAACTTAGACTTGGCCAAGTTTACCGTAGTGCCTAGTTGAGTGCAAAGGTGGAGGAAGGAGTCCTGGCATAGATGAAAATATTCCTGGTGGGGAAGGAAATAAGCTAGTCTGCCAGATAAGGAAGTACTAGGAATCCTTGCAGTCTATGATAAGATGCGACCACTGCCATACAATTGGTGAACACCTGGAGGGCTGTAGTGAAACAAAATAGCAGGGCTCTGAACTGGAAATGACTGTCTCCTAGCAAGAAATGGAAAAACCTTCTGGAGTGCCTGTCCATCTTTATGTAGTAGCATGCACCCTGAAGGTCTAGTGAGCACATCCAATCCTCCTTTCCCAATAACAGAAGAATGGACTGCACCATTACGATCCAGAACGTCATCTGTCTGAGGTCCCTGTTCTTTTCTGGCACCAAAAATAATCTTGAGTATGTTCTCAAGTTCTGGGTCCGTGTTCATCTGGTGTGATCTCCTGAAAAACTCACTTTTCCAGCAGCTTTTTTAATTCTAGAACTGCTGCTTTTCTTTGGGAGTGTGGAACCCTGGGGAGCTTTGCTGAAGGCTGGGGAATATTGAAACAAAAAATGGAACTGAATAGCCTCTGGCTATGACCTTCTGCATTCATGTGTCTTGGATGATGAATGTCCAGGCCTTGAGGTGCAGAGACAGGCACTCCTTGACCGCCTACAGAGTACGGCAGATGGGCAACTGTTCAGGAGTGCTGGTACTTCAGTAACCTCAGTGCAAAGGCTGCTGAAGTACAAACTCACTTCTCAAATCTGTCAGGCACCACTCTCTGTTAGGGGGGATGGACAGAAGAGCTTTCTTCGACAAGCTCCATGGAATTGCTGGTGGACCCTTCCTCCAATGTGGGTGATCTCTGGGTGATATAAGAATTTATATGGTTTGCATGGAATCAGTTCAGCCACGTCTGGTTCCTTCCATGCCAACTTTGAGATCAGTCAACCATCTCATTAGCAGGAAGGACAACCCACAAAGTAGCCAAACCAGACCCAAAAGCATCAGTTATTGATACCTGAGGGGAGTCAATTTGCCTCCTCCTCCATGCATGCTTCCAAGGAAGCATGCATTTAAGAGAAGACATGTATGCTTTTGTGGAACCTCTATGCTGGGATGTTCTAGTGAAGACTTGGAAGAGGAATGGGAGTCCAATAAGACAGACTGCCTCAAAGCTCGATGAGAATGGCTGTCCCAGTGTGTCAGGATGAGTAAGATTGGTAGTCAAAGGCATTCAGTGAAGGATGGACACAGCCGAGTGAGGAAAAGAATTACCCTCACCAGACAGGCACAGCACTCTCTTGATGGCCTCAAATGCCAAAGCCAAAGGGGAACCTGAAACCATCTCAGACACAACCAAAGCTGTTGCTCCAGGCTGATCTCAGTCAGACTCTGAGGCCGACACGTGCTGAACAGTCTAGCACTGAGGCTCCGAGAGGAAGGAATAGCTCTGAAAACATTAAATTCGACACTGTCCCCACTGAATCCTGCACTGCCACTCCTGTTTGAAATCCTTCTGGATCTGAGCCACTAGGAGCAGGTCAGATTAGAGAAGCCTTCACAGTAGAAGACAACCAGGTCTTCAGCTCTAACATGGACAAGCCCTGGGTAGCACTCAGATCTGCAGGCCCTAAAACCAAGAAGACAGATTGGGGTAGGAGAAATAATGGAATGAGGGGAAGGAACTAAGTTCACAGGTCCAACAGAAGCTGGAGACGGGAGAACCCACAACTGAACTGGGATCCCAAGGAACTTCCTCATCATCCTATCCACGCCCATTAAGGAAAGGCTTCTGGTAGACTGAACTGACAGAAATGAAGAGGCTGTGGATGAACGGCATGGAAGACCAGTGAAAGGTCCTCTCCTACACAAGAAAAGAGAATACAATCTAGGGGAAGTGGGCTCTGAGGAGAACCTATACTCTAACAGCGGAAGTGTACTGGATCAAACAAATATCGGCTCAGAGATGGGGGTCAGATCTGAAGATATTGGAATTTTTGGACCTACATCTGAAGAAACAAAGAGGAAGAGGAACAGTCCGGAAAAAGTTTCCTGGACCCTTTTCATAGTTCATAGTTCATAGTTCATAGTTTAGTACTAAGCTAACTGCCCTTGCGAGCCATTTTAAGCCTAGCCAATTATCCCTTGTGAGACTCAAACCCTGCACTTTGAGTTTGTAAGGCAAACACCTTAGCCATTAAGCCACCCTCCCAACCCTGTGTTTGTAGTGTTTTAGGCTTCCCCTTTGGTCTATCGCTGCTTTTTTCACTTTTATGTCTGTTAGAAGGCTTCTTGACAGAGGGGGAAGCTCCAGATGCAGAAGAATGAGTAAGGGATGAATCCTGTGCAGGAAAAGGGAGAAGTCCCTTCAGAATGAGTTTGTCCCTGTTTTCTGTAACTGTCTGAGGACCAAAACCAGTGCAGATGGAGCACTGTTTGTTCAGGTGGGCAGCTCTGTGGCAATATACACATTGTGTGTGCAAGTCTGAATCTGTAACTTGTGGCCATAGGCCACACATTTTTTGAAACCTGATGGTTTGTCAGTCATCCTAAAAGAAAGACAAGTACAGTTGTGTAAGAACTTATCATAACAGCAGATGTCCTACTGATCATTGGTGCAGCACTTCTGACATATGGGTTGTCACTGCTGATTTCCAGACGACGTATCAAAGCTTTAGCTTCCCAAGGTCGTACTTCCAACGCATAACCTCAGCTCATAAGTGTAGGAGTATACAGACATATGTACAAGTGTGAATCTTCAGACCATTCTAAGCCAGTGGCCTTATGACTACTAAGAGAGGGAGACTGGTCATCTAGAAGGAGTATAATTTGAATAGGTAAGTAAACTCCCCCTTCCAAAGTAGCACAGCAGAGCAGAGCAGAGATTTAAGCAGAGGGAGATAAGGAAAGGAAAACTGAAGTAAGGTAGAGAAGGGGGGTGGCGGATGGGATGGAATACTGCAACAATGACTTGTAGGACATCTACTGTTATGGTCAGTTCTTACAGAACTGCACTATGTCCTGATTGGTATTACTGTTGCAGTATTCCTGACATATGGGTGACTCCCACAGCTGAAGGAGGCAGAGGGAGGGGTGGTTGACTAATAAAAAAAAGAGGTGTCTAGCAGTTTGGACAGGACTGGCACAGCAAAGGCTATCCTGGACCTGGACAAAGCATTAATTTTGTAGTGTTTGATAAAAGTCTGTAGAGAGGACCAAATGACAGCTTCTAAGATGAATCTGGCATGGACCTGGCATCTACTCCCTTGTGAATGCTCCTGAGGAAGCTACTGATCTAGTGGAATGAAGTTTTGGGCAGGAGGGCAAAGGTTTACTATGGTGCGAGTAGCAGAAAAAGATAGCCATAGAGATCCAAGTTGCAACAGTTTGTCTGAAGATAGGCTGGCCCAGCTTACTACTCATAAAAGATACAAACAGCTGCTCAGTCTTTCTGAAAGATTTAGTTTTGTCTAGAAAGAATATGAGTTGCCTGTGAATGACCAGAGAGTGTAAGATTCTTTCTTCCCTGTTTTGGGATTGGGAAAGAAAGTGGGTAGATAAACAGCCTGATTGGTGGACAACTTGTTCACTACCTTAGGCATGAAGGACAGATCAACTCTGAGAGTCACCATGTTCCTTTTGAAAAATAAGAAAAGGGGGAATGTCCATGAGACTTTGTAACTCTGACACTCCCCTAGCAGAGGTGTAAGTCAAAAGGAAAGTTTTCTAAGTACAGAAGAAAAAGATGCTGGTTCAAATGGAAGCAGTGTAAGCTTTTCTTGCACAAAACTGAGATCCAAGAGGGAGAGATGGATTTCCTTGGTAGGTTAAGATGGAGGATTCACCCAAGGAAAAGCCTGAATTCTGCTCTAACCATAACAGGAGGATTAAGAGGAAGGTAGGCATTGATGGCTGACAGGTGAACTTTTTAAAGAAGAACAGGCCAAACCTGTTTGAAATAGGTTGCACAGATATTATGTACAGCAAGGACCAGGTCCTGACTATATCTGTGATGCCAGTAGGAAAATATTTTCCATTTAACTGTGTAAGATTTTCTAGTAGTGGGTCTCCTGGCTTCTTGTAGCAATTTACGTCTTCAGTGAAGAGGTGTCTTTGAGGAATTAAAATCTTATCATCCATAGGTTCAATTGAGAAGAACTGGCTGGAGAAGCAATCATTTTTGTTGAGTGGTCAGGTCCAGTTGTAGAGGTATTTTCCTGTAATTTCCCTTTGTCAGGTGAAATACCAGGGGAAGTCAATGTTTCCTCAGCCAAATGTGTGCCAGTAAAAGGAGTTTGGGTGCTTCTTTTTGTGCTTCCGAAGAATTTTTGGAAGAAGATGTAGTAGAGGAAAGGCATAGGGGAACTTCCCTGTCCTCCAGGATGTGGGAAAAGGGTCAGTGGAGCAGAACTGGGGGAGATGGTGGTTGGTTGGTAATGCAAAGAGGTCTCTCTGAGGAGTGCCCTAATGACGGGTGATTAACTAGAAAACCTATTTGATAAGCATCCATTCATAAAGGTCCTCCAGGCAGTGGCTTACGGAGTCTACAAGCACATAGTCCTGAGAAGGAATGTATGTCTCTGTGTGTGAGGTCCATCTGGGTGGCTAAGATCAATGCCTCCTCTACCAACCTACATAACTGGTACGAAATTATGCTTTCCTGTTTACTCATGTACCACGTGACTGTTGTATTGTTTGTGTACACAAGGAGTGGGTCGGGTCTCCATAGGTGGGCAAAAGTCCTAAGTACTTGTAAGAGCCTTCATTTCCCAGATTGATATGTTCCTTCAGGAACCGAGGTTGCCATCTGCACTGCACCCAGTGTGATCCTGTACATGCCCATCACTCTTCGTCTTGAGGCATCTGTGTAAACCTGCTGAAGAGCAGGAGGTGGTGTGAAGGTAAGTCCAGGGTTCAGGATGATCTGTCCCTTCCACCAAAGCAGCTCCTTTTTGAGATAAGGGAGGATGGGGATCAGCATGGCCAAGGAACAACAGTGCTGGGACTACACGGATTTCAGGTACAACTGAATTTTCTTTGTGTGAAATCTGGCCACTGGAAGCATATCGATGGTGACTGCCAAAAATCTCAAAGTTCTTAGCATCTCCCTTGCTGTGCAACGTGTTGCAGAGGAGAAATCCTGGAAAATGGATAGACTGTTTACTTTCTCCTGGGGGAGTAAGGCATGCATTTTCTTTGTGTCCGGTCTGCAGTCGAGGAAAACCAGGTCCTGCATAGGAACCATATAAGATTTTTTTTTTTTTGTTTATTATGAAACCCAGACCTGACAAGAGGTGGAGGGTAACATGTAAATGCTGAAGGAGGACTTCTGGAGAAAGAGCTGGATCAAGAGGTCATCCAGGTAGGAAAATCTGAATTCCCTGAGTGCAACAGAACCCTACCACTGAAAATAGACACTCTGTTAACACCCTTGGTGCAGTGGAAATACCAAAAGGCAGAGTAGTAAACTGTAAGTGCAAGGAACCAGAGAAAAACTTGAGGAATTTCCTGCAAGAAGGACAGATGGGTAAGTATAAGTAGGCATCCTTAAGATCCAGGGACACTAGGAAAGCCTTGTGGGGATGAGAGAGTATTTTAAATGATGGTACTTAGAAGAAAGCCTGTAGGAGAGAAAGACCTACAATGGGTCTCCACTGTCCCTTCTTCCTTGGCATTAGAAAAATTCTGGAGTAAAATTATTTTCTTGTAAAGTCCTTTGGGACCTGCTTGATGGTGCCTTGATTCAGGAAGACTTTAATAATGGGAGCAAGAAGGAAAGTACAGTTGTGTACAATTACCATAGATGTAGATGTTCAAATGTATTCACTGTTGCAGTCCTGACTGTTGAAAGTTCCTGCCGTGAAAGTCCTCAGTCAGCCCCACTACCACAGAAAAACTGTTTCCACCTCCCAGGCTAGCAGACATCCTTACTGACGTTGGTACATTCAGATATAAAGGGAGACAGCCTGTATTATCACTTCAGTATTTTCTCCACCAACTTACAAAGAGCTCTCAAGTGCATCTTAGAGGGACCAAGGTAGAGTGGACTCAAGGAGCCCCCAAGTGCACCTAAAGTGGGGCCAAGGAAGAGTGGACCCAAACCAGGGTTTAGAGGTGTAGGGTCCTTTGCAGATTCTAGTAGCCTACCTAGTAGACTGAGGGGGTAGGCGGGAGGGAAAGAAGACTGCAACAGTGAATACACTCAAACATCTACATTTATGGTAAGTGTACACAACTGTACTATGTTCCTCATGTTTCACTGTTGCTGTCGACTGCTGGGAAGATTCCCAAAGCTTTACAGAGGATGGAAGGAGATTAAGGAGAGGAGATGAGAGGATTCCCTGCAGGAATGTCAATGCAAAGCCTGCGCTAGACTTGGAAAAGGATGCCAGGTGGTAGTGCCTAGTGAAGGTATGCACAAAAGACCAGGTGGCTCCCCCCAAGACATCTTTAGTGGGAACCCCTGTGAGGAAAGCTGTAGAAGCAGCTGTGGCCCTAGTACAGCATGACCTAATCAGATCAGGGTTTCTTTTTTGCCATGATGGCTGTAACAGGAAGAGATGCAGTGGTAAATCCATTTGGAAATGGTTTGTTTAGAAGCTGGTTGTCCTTCCAAGCCTGGGGGAAAGGGAGTGATCAGCTGCTCTGTTTTCTTCAAAAATGTATTCTTGTCCAGGCAGAAGCGTAGCATTCTATGTACATCCAAAGAGTGCAGTAATCTTTCTCGTCGGTTCGGAGGGTTGGGAAAAAAGGTAAGTAGATGAATGGCCTGATTCAGAGAGACATTAGTAACCATTTTAGGCATGAAGAAAGGATTAGTTCAGAGGGAGATCCTGTCTTTTTGAAAGATAATGAAAGGCTCCACAGCCATTAGGGCCTGTAACTCTGAGACCCTTGTGGCCGATGTGATAGCCAGTAGTAGGGCTGTTTTCCAGGTAAGAAACTTTAAGGTGGTACAGGCTGCAGGCTCAAAAGGAGGCAAAGTTAACTTTTCTAGGACAAAGTTGAGGTCTCAAAGAGGGGTGTTTTTTCTCCTGGTGAGGGGGCTAATGTGAATAACTTCTCTAAGAAATTGTTTCTGCAAAGGGTGAGAATAAATTGGAGGATGACTAGGGATGCGGGCAGAAATGGCTGAAGCATGTCGCTTGATGGAAGAATAATCAAGGCCTTTCTCCACTAGGTTGGCCAGGTACTCTAAAATGTTAGAAATGTTGACAGAAATTGGTTGAAGCTGGTGCTTCTGGGACCAAACCAAGAATATATTCCATTTATTTGAGTAAGATTTTCTTGTGCTATGTCTTCTAGACTCTTTTAAAATGGTTTGTACATGCTGACTCAAGTTGGAGGTGCAAGAGGGTGTTGTGGAATGCACCATGACAGTCGGAGTGTCTGAAGGTTGGGGTGCACAATCCTCCCCTTGTTCTGGTTGAAAAGGTCCACCCTCTGTGGTAACATCAAAGGCTTCTGACTGGAGAGCTCAAGGAGGAGAGGGAACCAGTGCTATCAGGATGGCCTTTGGGCCCTCATGCCTGATCTTCAGAAGCACTAAAGGTAACAGGGGTAATGATGGGAAGGCATAAATGAAGAGGTGTGTCCAAAAGAAGGAAAAGGCATCTGTTCTCCATGCAGATGTCTACCTTATCCTGGTGCAGAACTTCTTCAGGTGAGCGTTGTCCTTGCTGGCAAATATGTCTACCTGTGGGACCCCCCCCCCCCATTCCTGTGTTATGGATTGGAAAACTTCCTGATGGAGATGCCAGTCATTGGGGTCTGTCAGATTCCTGCTGAGGTGGTCTGTCAGGGTGTTCTTTTCACCCAGCAGGTACTATGCTATGAGGTGCAGGCCTAGAGATTGTGCTGACTCCCATATTTGCATGGCTAAACAACATAAGGGGTAAGAATGCGTGCCTCCCTGCCTGCTTAAGCACCACATGACTGTGGTATTGTCTGTTTGTACTACTAGGAACCCTGAGTCCCATTTGTCCTTGAAAGCCAGTAAACCGTTTTGTACTGCCATGAGTTCTTTCCAGTTTACGTGCCTCCTTTGGTGCTGAGCAGGCCATAATCCTTGAGTTTGGAGGTTTTGGGTATGGGCCCCACATGCTATCTCGGAGGCATCTGTGGTGAGGATTTGGCCCTGAGGCAAGAACCTGAAGGGTAGGCCCTGATTTTGGGAAAAAGCCTATACCCACCATGTGAACTTTTGCTTCAAGCAAGGTATCAAGGGCATTTGGGCATCCAGGGATTGAGAGCTCTGGCACCACACGCTCTTCAGGTACCACTGCAGCTTCCTCTTGTGTAGGCTTGCCAGGGGTACCATGAGAATACATGATGCCATGCACCCCAGTGCTTTGAGGAATTCCCTGGCAGTGATGCTTTGATTTTCCTGTATTTGTACGAAGTAGCCTGCTAAAAATGTGACCTTATCCTGCGGGAGGAAGACTGTCTGAAGGAAGGAGTCCAGGACAGCTCCCATGATGGGACCAGGCCGGATTTCTTGACATTTAGAGTGAAAACTGGAGAGGTTAGAGGTCCTGTGTGAATTTCAGATCTTTGCTGATCTTTGGAATCTCTGCAGTTTGTATTAGGCAGTTGTCCAGGTAAGGGTAAATCTGGATTCCTTTGGTTTGCAGTAAGCAATGACTAGTGCCAATCACTTTGTGAAAACCCTTGGAGCAGCAGGCAATCCAAACGTCAGTGCTGAAAAATAATTGTATGATTGTAACAGGAGCTTGCTCCGAAGTGAAGAAAGCTTCTGTGTGATTTTTGAATAGGAATGTATAAGTAGGCGTTCTTTAGGTCTATTGAGACCATGAAGGTCTGACGAGTTAACATGGGCAATCATTTTTGAAGTGTCAGCATTTTGAACTTTGGTATCCTGAGGAATTGGTTTAAGCTGGACAGGTCCAGAATAGGACATCAAGATCATTATTTTCTTGGGACTACGAATAACCTTGAATAAAAGCCTTTTCCTTTTTGTTCCTCTGGAACTGGTTCCACTGCCTCCTGAGAACAAAGAATCTGCATCTGTTGGAGAGCCTGTGTTTTTTGATTTGGGGGTACATCTGGGAAATCTCAGTATTGAAAGTGAGTTTGTAACCATTTTTAATAATGTTTAGAACTCACTGATCTGAAGTAATGTGGGTCCAGTTTTGAAGGAAAAGAGACAGTCTTCCTCCTAGTTTTGGGATGGTGGTGGGAGGATGGAGAGGAGGGAGAGAGTCATAATTGCTTAATTGCTCTCTGGCTGGGGGCTGTGACCTATAACTCCCTTGCCTGGGTGTTTCAGAGGTCCATTGTCTTGATCTCCGTTGTTGATGCCTTTGCTTGGAAGCTCTGCTTTATTGGGGCCTTCTCTGTCTACTCCTAGGCTGGGAAAGTTCCTGCTGAACCTCGGTGGTTATACCTGCAGGAAGTCCTTAACTGTTCGTATGAACTTTGCCTTGTCATCCACCTTTTTTGAGAAATGATTCAGCTTTTGGTCCAAAGAGTCTGAAGGATTCTTAAACAGATATTTATGAGTGTGTTGCACCCTGCAAAATCTGTCTAGTTCCCTAGGGGCAGGGGGAAGCGAGTCAGGATTCAGGGAAGCATCCTGAAAAACATCCTCTACCACTTCCAAAATGGGAGGGATATCTTATGGTTTGTGCTCAGGGAGGTCGAAGAATTCCCTAACTCTCTTTAACAGTTGGTTGTGAAGATGTGGCATACCTTTTAGAGGAGGAATATTTTCCCAGGATATGGCGTAACCATCCCGGATGACTGACAGGACCCATTTGTCTGTGGTAATAGCTTCCCACCTGGTCAGGGAAGGTGACAAGTCTTTTGGAAAGATGAGTAAAGAGGTTGAAGGCAGGAGGAGGGGTGCTGTGAAGATAGTAGCAGATTTTTGTTTCCAAATGGAGACCTCCTAGATAGAGATTCCCTATGGGGTTTGGAGTTTGTCACAGAACCCTTTTCCCAGGCATTTGCTTGCTTTATGAGCTGTCCTAAGATCCCTTCTAAGGAAAGAGGTAGATATAGATTGTATTTCCTATGGTATCTAGGAAGTGAGGAGAGTGGAACCTGTTTGCAGTCTTTTAGTCTTACCTTGGACTTGGAAAGTTATGAACAGAGTGGCATCCTGAAGACCAAACAATAAGTCTTTATCCAAGTGAGAATTTAAAAGTTTTGATATGAAATCCTCAGGGATAGGTTGACTATGAAGCCATTTATCTCTGCAGATAACAGCGACAGTAGCAAATGCCCTAGAAGCATTTACAGCATCAAAACTGCACCTAATGCTGCGTCTGGCTATTTGAATGCCCTGAATCTGCAGTAGGTGGGTCCAGTATAACTTTGTTCAAGGAGTGCAGGACAGAGTCAGCTATTTAGTCATTTTATTCTGGTAGTTAACTGCCCTAAAATCAAGGGGTAGAGGAGGCATATACCTTCTTTCCCTATCTATCTATAATCCTACTACCTTTGTCTGTAGGTAGGGAATTAGCCCTGGGCAAATGCTTAGAGGGCTTATCTGAAGCAAGAGATTCTGCAGAGGAGTCTGCCACAGGATTCCTGTACAAGTATTTTAGGTCATCAGATACTTTGTAAAACCTGACTGGTCTTATAGGAGCTGGTAACTGAGTCAGGTACTGAGGAGGTGAAATGAAAGCCATCATGGAAAGCCTCAAGGACAGGGGGAATGGAGAAGGGTCAGAAATACTCATTTCCAAAAGCTGTAATACCTTTTCTGAACATCAGAGACCTGAATGGATTGCCACTCAAAATGGTTCATCATGTTCTGGATAGTCCCCCAAAAGGAAGCCTCCTCAACAGGGGAATCCAGCGATCGAGAGGCCTCTTCATCTGATGAAATTTCTCCAGGAGAATGCAGTTCACTGAATGGTCATAATCATAGTCTTGTTTCTCATCAGTGGAAGAGGATACTAAGGCACATTTTTGAGGATTAGCCTGTGGTTGTGGAGACGTAAAGGAAGAAGGTCTCAAACCCATAATAGCTTTGAACAACCTCTGTTAGTAATCTATCCACTTTTTTTCTTTAGCTGGTGATGGAAAGGCCACGTGCCTAGTCTTTTGCTCTTTCTTCTTTTGTGATGTCTCCCTGTATGAGATGCAGAGGTTCAGAACCCTGTCTAACCTCTACTAATGTACCTGGAATCTCTTTCCTAACTAATATTTGAGGGATGCCATGAGGGCCCTTGGAAATTATTAGCCATGGTTGATCAGGCATATCCAGTCTGCAAGGCCTCAGGACCTATATCGGTCTCTGATAGTGGGCAACTGAGAGGTAACATGAGGTACTGTGGGTTCTGCAACCTCAGAGAGGTATGTCAGAGTCTGAAATGTTGCAGTGTGTATCTAATCTGGGCCTCTTAAGCTTCTTCTTAGGCAAAAGACAGATTTCTGAAAATGCATATTCTGCCATCCTGGACTGGATCAGGTGTTTAAGATGCTGAATCTCCAAAAAGGTATAGAGAGAGAAAAGCCAGTACCTAATGGTTTTAGGAATGAACACTTGACAGACGGATCAAGATTTGTGATCATCTTTCAGGCACAGACAGAAGAGACATTTAGCATGCAAGACCTTGCATGGAATCTGCCTAACGCATTCAAATATACCTCTCCTAGCTGACATCTAATAATACTGAATATTAGCATAAAACAAAAAAGAAGCTTCCTCAATGGGGCACTTATCTGAAAAAAAGATCAAGTGAAGCAACAATATCAACAAGCAAATGGCAATCAGTCCGACAGATGCATGATCTGCGTTTGGGCTGGCAGGAAGATAGTCATACTATCTTGCAAGGATCCACAGTCATACATCCATCTGTATACTGCTACACTTACGAGCTGAAGTCATGTGCCAGACATAGGACCTCGTGAAAGTAAAGCTTAGGTGCCCTGGCTGGAAATAAACGCTGATAGCCCATATGTCAGGAATATTGCAGCAGTGATATCAGTCAGCACACCTCCCAATCACCACAAACACTAAAGAAAGAGAGAGAACAAAACACATCACACAACTAAATATGTATTCTACAAAGTACAATAACTACTAAGAAACCTAAGACCTAGGACTTCCAAGATGGCTGCACACTGAGGAAGTGCTTCTTTCTAGCTCTCCCAGTGTGAAAATAAACATAGCAGAGAAGGCCATTATACTTGTGTCTATGGGTAAATTTCAGTAACTGGCTAGTAAGTGCACTGGCTGGGTGCCAGAAATAAAGAAATACAGAAAACCTGGAAAAATTCAGCTACAAAAAGTGAGGAAGAGACACTGACTGGAAAAGTAATGCAACCTTCAGACATGACTTCCAATACTCTACAGGAAGATATAAGACAACTGCATAAAGACCTGGTTAAAATAAAAAACACTGATGGAGTATATCAACACAAATAACAAAAGCCTGGAAAAAAAGGAAGACGCTTTAAGCAGATATTCAGATGAGCTGATAACGCTGCAAAAATCAGAGGTCGAAATGAAGAAAAGTCTGGCTGAATATGAGACTGCTCAGGAAGAGATGTTTCAAAAAATAATAGAATTAGAGGATAGAGCACGTATGGAAAAAACATGAGATTTTCAGCTATACCAGAGAAGTTGGAAGGAACAGACTGCATTAACTTTATGAAAAAGTACAGTTTTGTACCTACCATAAATGTAGATGTTCAAAGATCCACATTGCTGCAGTCCTAACACTTGGGGTAATCCGCTGTCCCAGTCGGCCCGAATACCAAAGTATATGGCTGACGTCGGTCAAGGCGCATTAGTCTGACGTCAGGACGTCAGGGTACAAATGCGCATGACCGACGTCATATCCTCAGTCTTTTCTTGCCCCAGATGTCAGAAGACCCTAAAAGGATAAGGCCAAAACCAAAAAACACCAAACACTCCTGCACCAAATATATATATATATACAATATATACAAATTTACAAGAGTATAACCCTACCCACACAACCACCCCTAAACACAGAGGGGAAGGAGGGAGGGTAAATTGGACTGCAGCAATGTGGATCTTCGAACATCTACATTTATGGTAGGTACAAAACTGTACTATGTTCTTCATACCACATTGCTGCAGTCCTAACACTTGGGTAGAATCCCAAAGCAGAGGTAAGGGAGGCTGGCAAATCATAAAGAAGCAGGAGCTGTCAACATGCCCTGCAAAATAGCCGTGGCAAAACCAGCCCTAGACTTAGAGTAGAGAGGAAGGTGGTAATGCTTAGAGAAAGTATGCACTGAACTCCAAGTAGCTGCCTCCAAAATATCCTTAGTAGCCACCCCCCTTAGAAATGCTGTTGAAGTGGCAGTAGCCCTAGTGGAATGAGGCCTAATCCCAGCTGGAATCTCCTTGCCATGATGGGAATAACAAAATGCAATGCAAAACCCAATCCACTTAGAAATAGTTTGTTTTGACACAGGCTTGCCCTGAGAACTCAAAGCAAAAGAAACAAACAACTGCTGAGACTGCCTAAAATCCTTAGTCCTGCTTAAATAATAACGCAACTGCCTGTGTACATCTAAAGTGTGCAAAATCTTTTCCCCTTATTTTGGGGATCTGCATAAAAAGTAGGCAAATGAATAGTTTGGTTCAAAGCCACACTAGAAACCACCTTAGGCATAAAGGAAGGATTAGTACGTAATGATACCCTATCCTTATGGAAAATCAAAAAGGCTCAACCGCCATAAGGGCCTGCAATTCAGAAACCCTTCTTGCAGAAGTAATGGCCAACAAAAAGCAGTCTTCCATGACAAATATTTCAACTCAGCAGTAGCCAAGAGGCTCAAAAGGTTGTAGAGTAAGTTTCTCCAACACAAAATTGAGATCCCAAGCAGGAGTAGGAGCTCTACGGGGGTCTTATATTCTTTGCCCCTCTAAGAAATTGCTTGAACAAAGGATGAGAAAACAATGGTGGGTCACAATCATAGTGAGCTGAAATTGCTGCAGCATGAATCTTAATGGAAGAGAAAGACAAACCTTTGTCCAATAACTCAGTCAGATATTGAAGAGCCACACTCAAATTAGGCTCAGAAACCTCCAAATTCTTTGCTGCACTCCAAAATAAAAATCTCTTCCATTTTTCTGCGTACACTTTCCTTGTACTAGGTCTTCTGGCTTCCATAATCACATTCAAAACTTGTTGAGGAAGTTGAGACCTGCTGTGTTTCAAAACAGAATATGCCAGGCTGTTAGATGAAGAGAGTGAAGCTTGACATTGAGTAGATGACCGTCCCTCAGGGACAATAGGTGTGGAATCAAAGGTAAAGGCCATGGAGGCTTCCTTACCAGACTCCTCAGTAATGGGTACCAGTGTTGCCGAGGCCAATCTGGAGCTATTAAAATCATCCTTGGCTTGTCTTGTCTGACCTTTAGGAGTACCTTTGGGAGAAGAGGCAGAGGTGGAAAGGCATACACATGAAGATTTGTCCAACTGAAAGAAAGAGCATCCACTTTCCAAGCTGTGTGATGAAACCTTTTTGTGCAACACTTTGGCAGCTGGTGGTTTAGTGGAGAAGCAAACAGATCTATGTCTGGAGTTCCCCATGACACTGTCAATTTCCGAAATACATGAAGATCCAGTTTCCACTCGTGGGGATCCATGATTTGTCTGCTTAACACATCTGCTAAGGAGTTCTGTGCTCCCGGCAGAAACCTTGCCTGAAGAGTTAGTTGCAAGCTGAGCGCAGTCTCCCATAAAATCATTGCTTGCCTGCATAGAGGGTAAGAATGTGTTCCCCCTTGTTTGTTGATGTACCACATGACAGTTGTGTTGTCTGTTAGAATCAACACCTGCCCTGGAAGAAGTAACTCCTTGAAAGCCATTAATGCAAACTGGACTGCTAACATCTCCTTCATGTTGATATGTAGATGCTGTAGCCTGGCAGGCCACTTGTCTTGTATCCACTTTCCATTCAGATGAGCTCCCCAAGCTATGTCTGAGGCATCTGTCGTTAGAATCTGACTCGCCTCTGGCCGGGTCACAGAGAGTCCCTTGTTTAGGTGACATTCCTGAGCCCACCACAAAAATTCCTTTTGAATGCAAGGTATTATTTGAATGACAGTGTCCAAATCCTGGCAGTGCTGTGTCCATACATTTTGAGATACCATTGCAGCTTCCTCATATGCAGTTTGGCATTGGGAAGCACCAGAATACAAGATGCCATGAACCCTAAGGCTTGAAGGACTGTCCTTGCAGTCAGCCCGGACTGAAGAGATAGTTGATGGAAGTAAAGGGAAAGATTCTCTTGCTTGTCCGGGGTTAAAAAGGCCATCTGGGTTGCTGTATTCAGTCTCACACCCAGAAAGCACATGTCTTGAGAGGGTACTAGACTGGACTTTATTTCGCTCACAGAATACCCCAGGCATCTTAGCACTGCTATCACATATTCCAAATGCTGTAAAGGTCTTCCTTTTCTTGAGCCAGAATCAGGCAGTCGTCCAAGTAAGGATAGATTTGTATTCCTTTTAGCCTGAAGTAAGCTATCACTGGAGCCAGAACCTTTGTGAATACTCTGGGCAGTAGATAAGCCAAAGGGCAATGCAGAGAACTGATAATGGGAATTCCCAGCTCGAAAACGCAGATACTTCCTGCAACTTAGTCTGATAGGTACATGAAGGTAAGCCTCCTTGAGATCTAAAGTTACCATCCAGTGATCCTTGCCCAGCAGAGGTAAAAGCTGTTGTAACGTCAACATTTTGAACTTGGGAATGTCCAGATAAGTGTTGAGGATAGATAAATCCAAAATTGGTCTCCACGTGTTCCCCTTCTTTGGTACTAGGAACAGGTGAGAATAAAATCCTAGGCCCCTTTCTGGCACAGGAACCGGCTGAATGGCCCCTATTTGGAGTAACAGAAATTTGCTTGTGAGCCTCTTTTCTTTGTAGAGGAGGAATGTCTGGCATGCCTTTGAAAGGAGGCAAGGTATGGAAATAAAACCTGTAACCGTGGTGAATGATATCCAATACCCATCTGTCTTGGGTAATTAAACTCCAATTTTCTTTGAAAAGTGCCAGCCTTCCTCCCAAAGGTGCTGCCAGACGAGAAGGCTCTGGCAGCTGAAAAGGCAGGTCATTGGGTCTGTTTACGAAAGGACTGACCCCTGCCCTCACCAGAAGACTGAGCAGGTGAACTCCCTGTTCTAGGCCTAAAAGAACCTTGAGCTCTGCCCCTACCACGCCTAGACCTACCCCTAGACTGGGAATCATAAGAAGGATATGTCCACCCCTTAGTAGGCCAATTTCTACTAAACTTGGAGGCTGAACCTGCAAAAAATCTTTAACAGTCTGCATAGACTTAGCCTTGTCCTCCATTTTCTTTAAAACTGCTTCCACAGGCGAACCAAACAACACATCAGATTGCAACGGAGCATCTAAAATCCTTGTCTTAACATGCTCAGCTAAATTCTGATCCCTCAGCCAGGCGTGCCTGCGAAGAACAGAACCAGTGGCAGCCACCCTCGAAGAGGCCTGCACAGCATCAAAACCACATTGCAAGGAATGCTTACCCACTTGTTCAGACACATGAACTAAATCCTGCAACTCTTTACACTCAATACCTTCCGCCAGAGCATCCACCTTAGACTTCAATTGTGAAAGGAGATAATTTTGGTATTTTAACATGTGGAACTGGCAATTCAAAGCCCTCATGGCTAAAGTGGAAGAAGTATACACCTTCTTTCCCCATCTATCCAAAGCCCTTGCCTCTTTATCAGGAGGAACAGGATTTTTAACAACAGAAGCCTTAACACCTTTAGGCCCCTGAGAAACAGTTTCTGGGTCTGCCCTAGGACTCTTAAAAGATACTTATGAGCTTCAGGCACCCTATAATACCTATCTGGTTTAACTGGGGCAGGAGGCAAAGAATCAGGGTTCAGGGAAGCCTCTGCAAAAACATCTTCCACCACATCCAGAACAGGAGGTATAGCTAAAGGCCTATGCTGGGGTAAAACAAAAATTCCCTAAGCCTCTTCCTGGAATCAGAGAAATCTTGGCCTTCCCAATTAAAATGCTCCCTCATGGAATGAAGAGTCTCTGAAAAAGAGAAATCCTCAGGAGGAGAAGCAAGGAGTAGAATCATCCACATCAGAATCAGAATAAGGAGGATACTCCTGCAAGTCTTCAGCCGAAGACTCAGAAGCCTCGAACACTGCTCAAAACTCTCAAGCTCAGGTTCCACCCTAGGCCTCTTATCAGGAGGGGGCATAGAACCTCTAATCATAGTAATCAAATCTTCTGCCATTTTAAGCATATGTTTCTTAGGCAAAGATCCTGAAGAACTAGGAGAGACCCCCACTGAAGATAAACCTGGCCTGCCTCTCAAAGAAGCCTTGGAAACAGAAGGGGAGGGCCTAACCACCTTAGGAAGAGAGGGGAGAACAGCCACCTGAGAAGCCCCTTCAGCCTGGCCTACCTCCTGAGAAGACACATCTTGTAACAGTAAAGTCTCTCCTGAGACTCCAAAGAAACTTCTGGCAGAACCTCCGGCTCCACTGAGCCTTCTAAAGAACCGACGTCCGGGACTGACGGTTCTTCCAACCTAGGCTTTGCTGCTTTGTCCTTGCGCTTTTTGGACGAAGCGGGCGTCGGAGCATCCGACGGCATTTTATAATTACAACGCTTCCCAAAAACTAACCTGGCACAGTCTAACCTTCTCTTTATAGTGCGTTTGTTAAATCTAGCACAAGAGCGACATCCAACACCGCCGTGCTCAGGCCCTAAACAAGGTATACACAAAGTATGGTAATCCCTATGAGGTATCTGTTTCCCACAAGAAATACAGTTATTCACTTTTTCTGACATCCGGTTAAATACTGAGGCAAGAAAAAACCAAAATATTCCCCAACGGGGTACTTAGCCAACTTTGATTCGGTCTGAAACTCCGACTTCAGAAAATTTCAGAACGCCAACCTGCACTCGCAAAACTGCTTCTGCATCGGACCATGCGGCAAAAAAGACTGAGGATATGACGTCGGTCATGCGCATTTGTACCCTGACGTCCTGACGTCAGACTAATGCGCCTTGACCGACGTCAGCCATATACTTTGGTATTCGGGCCGACTGGGACAGCGGATTACCCCAAGTGTTAGGACTGCAGCAATGTGGTATGAAGAACATCACAAATAAGCAACTGGATTGGTATTCCACAGCAGGAGTTGTTAGCTGAAAGGGCACAATGTGTGTATGCTCCAAACCAAGCTTTAAGACAGCGACCTAGACTTTTAACAGTAAAGATGCAATCCTACCAGCAGAATGAGTTTATTCTGACAAAACTGTGGCAGAAGGGCAAAATACTAAAAGTAGAAGACAGCGGAATGTTTGTGGAGAATGACTACTCACTGTACACCAGGCAAAAGAGAAGTAAATTCATTCCTCTATTCAGAGAATGTCAAGACACATATGTGAGATTCAAACTGCTGCATCCAACTGTCTTTAAGCTATTCTTCCCTGGAGGGATAAAATAATTTTTTGGTGAAGTGCATGCTAAGGGGGAAATACAAAAAATTGTGCAACAAAAAGTGAGCTGTGAAACAGAAGGAGATTCTGCTTCTTCTTCATCTGGTAATAAAGACCACATAGAGACTGTACCTGTGAGACCTTTTCCAGTATTTCAAAGGAAAATGTTGGAGAGAAGGAAGGGAGCACAAGAGCTGACTAAAAGAATCAAGAGTACATTGGAAATGAAACAGACACAAGATTTGGGTGATGGAGAAAAACAGTAATAAAACCAGTAACAATGTGGGATTACAATGCAATACTTATATTTGTGAAATAAGACAGAACAAGACATTCTCGAAATATTGGACTTTTTTCAAAATGTGTTGGATTTGTGGGGGACTCTAAAGTATATGCTCTACTTCATGTCATTAATGTTTGGAAAATGCTTTGTGGAGGGGAAGAGAGGGGAGAAAGGTAACTGTAAGTAAAGAAAACACTTTCTTTTCTTAATAGTACTGTATTTGTGGTGCATGGTTTTCTTTGCATGCTATTTTTAAGTGTAATGGGGAATATAAACAGGTGTTACTGTTTTTCTTTTTCTCCCCTCTTCCTTCTTGTACAGTTTTGAGAAATATATGCAATGCAACAAAAAAGGCATGACAAAGTTAAAATTAATGTGCTTTTTTTCATTCTCACATGGGGAAATGACTGGCTTAAGGACCTTAGATTGATTAGTTTTAACAGAGAGCAAGTAAATGAAAAAGAATATTGAATATTTCTTTCTTGCAAATGCATGTATACTAAGAAGTAATTCTTCAGCTGGTCTTCATGTCTCCATGAAGACAATCTAATGAAGATAAACTGGAGATAGTCTGGTGGAAGAGGACTGGCTGAGGGAAAATAAAAAAGAACAGAGAAATTGGCTAGGACATCATGTTTTCTGAAAACAATCACGAGTTTTCTCAGCTGTGAGAGCTTTAAAGATTATACAAAACCAATTATACTTGAAGTAAAATGTTCTCAGTTTTTTGTTTTTGAAATGCAATGGAGATACTAATATAATCAAATGCTTTTGTTTTTTTTTTTGCTTTTCTCCCTTCCTCTCTTTTTCTTTGTTCAGTTTTAAAAAATGGAGGCACTGCAATAAAAAAAAGAGGAAAGGTGGACAGGAAGGGTCTGGTTAAGACAGTATGAGAAAAGAAAAATCTGTGTGCTTTTCCCCATGGCTGCATATGGAAATGAGTGGGTTAAGACCCTAGGTGTTATCCAGTAACAGGTTCATTACAAAGCATGTAAATGAAAAATAATACTGAATATTATAAGGCTTTTTTCTGGTAAACAAGGTACGTTTAGCAGTTTTGTGTATGGTTTGCATGTCACTAGAAGATAATTTGATACAGAGAAATGGCTTGGAGAAAGTGTTTTCTGAAAGCATTTGAGTGTTTTCTCAGCTGGGGGAGATATAAAGAAATACAAAATCAAATAACACTTACTAATTGCGCAGGCTGTACCATGCATCTTACATGACTAACCTTTCTGCTTGGTTAACTCTAGCCTGTCTGTGCGGCTATCAACTTAGAACTTTTGTTCTTATTAGGAAGCAAAAACTTCAATATTTGAAGATGTACATAGTTATGAGTGCTATTATTAAGTTAATAGGTTTTATGTGGGGTTGGGGGTCTGTTTGAGGGCTTTCAAAGAAAACAAAAAGTTATGTAAGGTGTGGCATAGGTGCAAATGAATATTACATGAAACAACTGTATAAAAGACCAACCTGACGAACAGTATATGCATGTAACATAAAAGTTGGAACTAGACATTTAACAAAAAAGCTGTTATACATAAAAGATGGTAATAACAACTACATAAAAAAATGACACTTTCTGTAATGTCTTTCAATCTGAATGGTCTTGCAGATAAATATAAAAAAGATAAGAGTAGTGAACTATATTAAAAATGTAGACTGCAAACAGCTATGCTACAGGAGACATACCTGGAAATAAATGAACATGTGAATTTGATAAAGAAAGGTTTTTAGGATGGTTATTCAGTGGAATATCTGGGGCAAAGGAAAAGAGAAGTACTCGTATTAATTGCAAGAGGAGCTCCAATGGTGCCAGAAGAGGGAAAAAAAAGATAATAATGGAAGATACATAGTACTAAGGGACTATTGGCTAGGGAGGAGGATTACACTGGCATGCTTTCACAATCCACCTAAAACTGCTATAATGGAGCTTAAGAAAATTATGGGAGAAATAATCAGATTTCAGCAAGGAATATTACTTACAATATGTGTCTGGGGGCCTAGAAGGGGAAATATAACAACAGAGGGTAGATTATTGAAGAAATTTATGAAAATGTTTGGCATGGAAGATGTGAATTCAGTGCTAGGAGTTTGGAGTGAATTTATATATTATTCATGGAGATATAAAAACTGGGCTATGCGAGAATTTATATCTCACATGGACATGTGCAATTAATTGAAGGTCTTGAACACAGCCAACAACTACTTCAGATCATACACCAATAATAACTAAAATAAAAATGCAAGGTAATAGAATAAAAATAAGACACTGGCACTTTCCCACCTATCAGCTGAAATGAGAGGAATTTAAGGGATGGAGAAGAAAAACAATAAACAGCACTTTAGTGTCAAACAATTTTATTACACTTTCATCAACAGACTTCTTCAGAATAAAAATCAACTCACACTCAGCTTTCTTAAATACGCTACACACAAATTAATATAATTAATTAAATAATTGACCTATCACTTTGATCATTTAAATTAGTCAGTACAACATTTTAAAAATTCAACTAACATCTAAAACCAATATTAAAATTCTGTTAAAAACTGTTAAACATTTTTAATCTCCACCTTTCAATCTTCTTTCTTTAAAAAAAAACTTTACATTAATATTTTCATTTAGCCCTAGGGCTTGATATGCGTTTAATCAAATTTGCCACTTTGCTTCAACTGTTTTTAATGAGTTCTTATAATTACCTTCTCTTAGGTCTTGTGGGAGACATTCAATTACTGAAAACAACATTTTTTTATAACTGGAATAGATCCTAGCATGTTTATATCATTTGTCCTTATACTGTAAAGCTGTTCCTTAACACATGTCTCTAAACAGTGAGTAGTCATGTCTATATAATAACTAGGACATCTTGAACGCATAACAATATGAACTATACCAGTGGATTTACAAGAATATCTTTCTTTTAAATAAAGTCCAAACTTTCAATAAAAATATATTTAGTAATGTAAATATACCTACAAACATTACACATGCCAACTTCTCTATCAATCTGTGGGTTTTTACCAAAGTATCCTGTTTCTCTAACACAGTTTTAAAACATCTTGTTTTGTGATAAACAAAACTGGGTTCCTTATTTATGGCTTCCCACACATCATGATTACCCTGCAAAATTCTCCAATTTCTTTAGTAGCACAAAAATCAGTAGACACGTCTAACTTAAAAGCTGGATTTCTCTCTGTATTTTCTACATTTCACATAATAGATAAATCTATCCCCTTTAATATAGGCTTAAAGGCAGTTTCCCTCTTATCAAAGATCTCCATAGCTACCCTGTATAAAAATTTGTAACTATACCCCCTTTCCTTGAACATTTTAATAATAGTAACCATTTTGCTTAAAAAATCTCATTCTTTGGTGGTCATCCTGGAAACACAAATTATTAGCCCCCTTGGAATATTTTACTTAATAAAATCTGGATGACCACTTTTGAAGTGTAAATAGTTAGAAAACATCTCCTTTCTATAAATTTTGCTTTCAATTTATCTGCCTTTTAAATCCCATTCTAAATAAACATAAAAAAATGGATGTTAATTCCAAACCCACTAATTTTAAATTGAAAAAAGTCTGAATTTTGATTAAGTTCATTCACAAATCTATTAGTATCTTCAGCCTTTATATCTATAATAAAAAGGAGATCATCGACAAAACGTTTGTATAAAGCTATATTCTTATAAAACATACACTTGGATAATACATCCTGCTCCCACAACCCTAGTACTATGTTAGCGAATGATGGGGTAACACAAGACCCCATTGCTACTCCCTGAACCTGCCTGAAATATTTCTTATCAAAGAGAAAATAGTTATTTTCTAGAATGACCTTCATTAGAGAACAACATAAAAAAGAAGTTATGTACTTTCCATAACGTTTCATGTTTGTAGTCCATCTCTCCTATATTCTTGCTGGATGGGTTTGGAGCCGATATTCGGCTCCGACTCGGCCTATACTAAAGCTCGAGAGCTCGAGCTAGCCCCTATCCCATGGTGCCTCATGGCAATTCCCCAGATCTAGTTTGCAAGAAAGTAATAAATACCTATCAGGTAATAATAAGAAGAAAGAAGTTGTAAAATACAGGAAGGGATTAGAAACATAATCCATTCCTGGTGGACAATAAAGAGCAAAGTCAGGCAGCCCCCAAAAAAGGTCCACTAGATCCCCCAGAAACAGGAAAGGTGTTAGAGGGAGGGACGCAAAAATATAGGCGAGATGGACAAACATGGACTGTTATGGTAAGTACACAACTTCTTTATGTTATTTAGTCCTATCTCGCCGTAATTCTTGCTGGATGGGACAGCGTCCCTAGCACCTTTATCCCGGGTGGCTCAAGCAAAGAGACTCTTCAGCACAGTGGATCCAATGGATGACCTGTCCCAGGAGGCCAAATCCAATTTGTAATGAGTGATAAACGTATGTGGTCTTGCCCAAGTAGCTGCTGCACAAATAGTATTAATTGGGAGCCTAGATCTAAAGGCGCATAAAGTAGCTACAGACCTAGGAGAGTGACCTTTAGCTTTTAATAGTAATTGTCTACCAGCTTGTTGATAAGCAAAGGATATGCAATCCGAAAGCCATTTTGAAAGAGTAATTTCTGAAACAGGTAAGCCTTTTCTTTTGTCAGAAAAGGAAACAAAATGTTGATCAGATTTCCTGAATTCTTTGGTCCTGTATATATAGAATCTGAGTATCCTGTGGACATATAGCTGTTAAAAGTCTATACTCTGATTTAGAAGAGTGGTTTGGAAAAAACACAGGTAGCTCAATGGTAGTATTCAGGTTGTGTTCTGAGCATACCTTAGGGAGAAAGGAAGGAAGGGTTTGTCCTAAGAGGGACTCTATCCTCGTGAAAGATAATGTAAGGAGATCAAATAGTTCAGGCTTGAAGTTCCGAGACTCTCCTAGCCGATGTTATAGCTACCAAGAACAGGGTTTTCCATGGTAAAAATTTTAAGTCTGACGACGAGGATGGTTTACAAGGTGCAGACATCAAAGATGAGAGGACTAAATTTATGTCCCAGAGTTCTAAAGGTTGTTTTATTGGGGGCCTAAGAAGAAGAACTCCTTTTAAGAAGGTTTTACAGAGGGAGTGTTGCATGACTGGATTTCCCATGAAACCAAAATGGAAATTGGAAATGGCAGCTAATTGAACTCTAACTGTAGCGGCTGCTGCTCCTTCATGAAAAATTGTTGTTAGGAAGGATAAAATGGATTCTAAAGGAGCTGTATATGGATCTAAGCCCTGGTTTGTAGCCCAAAGGGAAAACCTTTTCCATTTGCTAGAATATAGTTTCTGAGTGGAAGGTTTATGGGATGAAATTAGGATGTGTTTGACCGTTGGAGATAAGGGAATGCACCTGGCTATACGTGGAATTGGCGCAGCCATGTTGTCAATTTGAGGGTGTGGATGGAGGGGTGGAATTGTCCCGATTGATGAATCAGGAGATCTGGAGATGGATCCAGAATCCATGGTTCCTCCAAAAGGTAGGGCCACAGGAAAGGAAACCAAACTTGTCGAGGCCAGTAAGGAGCAATGAGGATCAAGGAACTCCTCAAATGTCTTGCTTTCTGTATTACTTTGGGTATGAGTGGAAAGGGAGGAAAGGCACAGAGAAGTCCCGGGGGCCAATCATTAACTACTAGAGCATCCCTGGGCGACATCCTCGGCTAGGGAATGAGGGCAAAGTAGCTGCTGCATTTGGTGTTCAGGTGAGTGGCAAATAGATCGCAGCAAGGCTGGACCCATTTGTGAAAGATCTCTTTCGCAACCATTGGATTCAGAGACCACTCGTGAGGCATCAGAATTGCTCGTCTGGGTTTGCCCGTTATTACGTTGGATTTCCCCAGAATATGCGTTGCTATCAGGAAGCATTGAGTATCCATCACCCATTTCAAAACTCTTAAGGCCTCTCTGCAAAGCGGGTAAGACTTGGTTCCCCCTTGTTTGTTTATGTACCACAACAACAGACATGTTGTCCGACTGAATCGCAATCGTTCCAGTGGGAAGGGAGCTATGAAGTGCTTGCAACACTTATAGCACCGCTCTCATCTCCAGAACATTGATGTGTAAGTAGTTCTCATGGTTTTGCCAAGTACTTTGGACTGTCTTTCTCAGAAAAATGCCCCCTCCCCCATCTGGGAAGTGACCATGGTCAAAACTGCTTTCTCTTGGGGAGGAACAAGTGGACGACCTATGACAAGTTGTTTCGTGTGTAACCACCATGTCAGATCCCTTTTGCATGTGTTTGTTATTAATATCTGGTGAGATAATGGAAGGTCTTGCATCGACCACTGTGCAAACAGCATCCATTGGAGAATCCTCATATGTAGATGAGCAAGAGGAACTAATAAGATGGCGGAAGCCACAGTCCCAAGAACATGAAGTACTACTCTGGCCTGGACTCTTTGTTTGTTTAATAAGGATCTGATCTGACTGCGTAGAGATTTCACTCTTTCCTGTGTTAGCTTTACTGACATGGTGGTTGTGTCTATTTCTGAGCCTAGATATACAATATGCTGCGAGGGAGATAAGACTGACTTTTGCAAGTTGACAGTGATGCCTAAGGATAGAGTCTCGTCCCTGGTCCTTATGAGTTGATGCTTGGTGGTAGCAGTAAGGAGCCAGTCGTCTAGGTACGGAAACACCTGGAATCCTTGATGTCTCAGGTGAGCCGTTACCACTGCTATGCATTTGGTAAACACTCTGGGGGCTGTAGTGAGGCCAAACAGCAGTGTTCTGAACTGAAAATGGCTGCCTCCCAGACGGAAGCGTAAGTGTCTTTTGGAGCGCCTGTCCATTTTGATGTGGTAGTACGCATCCTGGAGATCGATTGAGCACATCCAGTTGTCTTTCCCGATAAAAAGAAATATCGACTGCACAGTGACCATTCGGAACTTTGATTTTCTTAAATGCTTGTTGAGCCTACTGAGATCTAGAATTGATCTCCAGTCCCCTGTCTTTTTTGGAGCTAAAAAGAATCGAGAGTAAGTTCCGGATCCTACTTGCTCTGCGGGGACTTCTTGGATGACTCTTTTCTGTAGCAATGAGATGACCTGATTTTGCACGGTCTAGTTGGATGGGTGGTACGTCTGGAACAGACCAGTTAGTTGGGGGTTCAGAAATAAAGGGAATCAGGTAACCTCTGGATATTACTGTGTGTACCCAACGATCTTGAGTGATAGTTAGCCGGGCGCTTGGGTACAGTGATATATGACCCCCGACTGCCTCCAGAGATGGACAGTCGGGCAACCCCTCAGGGTCGCTGGAAGGGATGATCAGATAAAACTTCTATCTCCCTGATGTTGCAGACCTCCTCTGTCGCGAGGGTGGTGTCTTCCATTATATCCTCCCCCTCTGTCCCTGGGGGAGGGTTGACCTTGTGCCTGAGGAAAACCTTTTTGGGATTTGCGGAACCACATTTTCCCTCCAGTATTACCCTTGGGATAAGGTCTGGATGGGAGAGAGAAACGGACTCCAACGGCAGATAAGGTTTTTCCTTCCTGCTTGCACCTAGTCAAAGTCTTTTTCATTTGGGGTCCAAAAAGTGATGAACCATCAAAGGGAACGTTAGTGAAGGAAGACTTGAAGGATTCTGTAAAATTACAAAGCCACATCCACGAATGTCTCCTGAGGGCTATTCCTGCTGCGGGGGCCCTGCTCGCTCCATCTGCCGCATATGAGATCAACCTTATGGAGGAGTAAGCTATGGAAGTAAGGGTAGAGAGCTGCGTGGAAACCTTGTCCATGGAACCCAGAGCTACTGAACCCTGGAGGGTGTCTCCTAACTCTTTCAGGAGATCCCGTTACAGACGAGTAAAGTGAGTCAGGTAATTCAGCGATCTTATTGTAAATACCACTGAAGAAAAAGTATGTTTCCCATACTTATCCATCATCCTGGACTCCTTGTTAGGAGGATGGATATTAGAAGACGTCTCAGATAATTCCTTCTTGGTGGCCGCTGCTACCACCATAGCATCAACTGGAACTCACTTGCTAAGGAAAGACTTGTCCACAGGTGCTGTCATAAATTTGTTTGGCCTCCTCGGGACGGCTTCCACTGAATCTGGAGAGGTCCATGCTTTCCGCGAAATGACCCCAAAAGTTGGTCATAAGGTGGTGTCACCCAAGAGGTGGAAGGTCAGGAGCCAAAGGCCTCAAGATACACTGATTCATCCTCAGTAGGGTTAGAGGTTTTCCAATCACTCCTCTGTCTAAGGATTCCTAGGATGTCAGAGAAGGAGACATCCTCAGAGGGAGATCTAGGGGACCCTTCTGATTCCTCTAAATCAGTGTCTGATGTGACAGACTCAGGGGGAGTCGACATGTTTCCTCTTACATAACCTCTTCTGAGGGAGCTCTCCAGCAGAATAATCTGGGGAGGTCTCAGAAGAGGGGGCGCCTCCAATGGGGGCTACTTGGGCCTCTGGTTCCCTACACTGTGGGGGTGGCAGGGGGGAAGAGGTTGTTGCCTGCTGCTGGTGGGACACAGGTTCCAAAGGAATGGCTTTAGCAGAGGATGAAGCCTTCTCTATAGCTTTGAAAGCCTTTCCCCCCACTCCAAAGAAGGCCTCCGCTCCGAGGGGGCGGATGGTCGACTCCTAGCAAGGGGGAATGGCTCCAAAGCAGAAGTGGGAGCTGAGGCTTTGAGAGGGAGGGTCGGTTCTGAAGAGAACCCAGGGTGACTGTCCCCCTCGGAGTCGACACGAGAGCATCGGCTCCCAGAACCCTCGGCTCCAGACTGAGCCATCGAGGATAGAGTAATTGGCTCCAAGGAAACAAGCTGAATCTCCGGAGCTGAAGGGTTGAAGACAGAGGAACCTGGCGTAATAGGCTCAGAGAGCGAAGTAGTCGGAGGAGGAACAGTGATCGGTACAGGGGACGGCTCCAAGACCTTTGGGTCTGGAGGGGTCAAATTTCTAGCTAGAGCTGGATCCAAAAGCAACCTCTTCACCACCCTCTCAATGTCCTCATCTGATAGGGTCCTGGAGGATCTGGTGGAGACTGAAACAGACCTCCTTCTCTCCAAAATAGGAGATCTCAACAGTCTAAATGTCAGGCAAAACCTTCAGTACCAAAGACTGCCTCGGAACCAATGGAATAGACTGCAATGAAGATGAAGCAGAGTCGGAACCGGTACTCCTTGGTTCCGATGCTTTAGACTTTTTGGTCAGCTCCGAAGCCGGGACCGATGATTTTCTCTTTGAAGATTTTGGAGCTACCTGACCAAGTTCCAGCTGTTCCTGGAAGGAACTGGTCATGAGACCCCTGTCAATAAGCTTTCTCTTCCTTTCGTTTAACACTCTTGTACTAAAAGCGTGACAGAAGGTGCAAGGTTCCTGTAAATGGGCTTCGCCCAGACAATATACGCAACTGGTGTGGCTGTCTGTAAGAGACATTTTCTGCACACACCTGTCGCATTTTTTGAAGCCCGAAGGGCGATGATCCTTATGATTCTTATCTTTATCTTTAGACATAATTAAAGACTAAAAATTAAAAGCGTACGAAAGAAGAAAAGTTTTTTTTTTTTTTTTTTTTTTTTTTTTTTATAACATTCACACACACACACAGGCTGTACAGTCCTAAGGGAGGAATAGGGGTTGAAAACTTTCAAAAAACAGAAGCACAATACAGAATAAACTATTAATATATATATATATATATATATATATATATATTTTATATATATATATATATATATATATATATATATATATATATATATATATATATATATATATATATATATATATATATATATATATATATATATATATATATATATATATATATATATATATATATATATATATAAATATATATATATATATATATATATATATATATAAAACAGAGAAAGGTGGTAGAAAAGGACTAAATAAGTAAAAAATCGTTCTACTTAGCCAACGAGCCAGTAAGACACAACCTCGAAGCTTTTGCAGCAAATGAGATCTGGGGAATTGCCGTGAGGCACCATGGGATAGGGGCTAGCCTTGAGCCAATAAAAAGCTCTTGAGCTTTAGTATAGGCCGAGTCGGAGCCAAATATCATCTTCGAACCCATCCAGCAAGAATTATGGCGAGACAGGACTTCATAACATAATATTTTATCTTGTGAAAAGTCAGAATTGTTTGTTAAAAACATTCTCAATGCTTCACCACCTTTAACACGAGGAATACTAGTAAGCAGTGAATTCACATCTACACTTAAAAATTTATATTTTCATGTCTATAATCACAAGTACTATTAAACTCCATTAACTTAGCAGGGAGGTTCCATGAATCTTTTAAATAAGACTTGAGCTTCTGAACCAAAGGATTAAAGACTATCTAGAAATAAAGCAATTCCATCACAAACACTATTTGGGGTGGATACAATAGGACAAAATGGAGGATTCAATATGTTTTTATGTAAAATTCATAAATACATACCATAAATTATATAGTCATTCATTAATAATTCCTATAGAAATGTTTTAATAAATCTATAACTCTTGTGTAACCTCTAATATTCACCTTCAAATATTCATCCTGGTTGTCCAACATTTTATAGATTGCATTTTTATAATTAATTTCATTCATTACCAACAACCCACTCCCCCTTGTCAGCTCTCATGGACCATAAATCTTTTTTAGATTGTAATTGACTCATTGTTTTTATTTCTTCCTGTGTCAAATTAAAATATTTAGGTCTGTTTTTGTTTAACAATTCCCTTACTTCCTTTTCACGTAATTCTTCAAACAGTTTCACAGTATAATTTAAAGTAGGATTAAAAACGGAAAGTTTTTTTTAAAGTCGTTACATATAGCAACATATTTTAATAAATAATTTAAATTTAACTTTCTTGTAAAAAGTTTTAATTGTAAAATAGTCTTTACTACATCTGGTCTATAGCTCGGTACAAAATTCATTCCTAGCTTCAACACTTTGAGATGTTTGGAAGTTAAACTAAAGTCAGAATAATTAACAACATTAAATTCATACCCGGTTGGTTCGTAACATGCTAAAAGTTGTTTAAATTTTAACATCCTGTTGTCTTCCATTTGCCCCGATAATTTTTGAGTTCACTTTCTCTACAGATTTTTTTGAATTCTGTTCTGCATTTTCTTTTAGTCTATATAGTAACTCAACGACGTGCTCTTGGTTCACAAGGTCCGGTCTTATCTTCCATGGTCGCTCGTTCTCTCAAATTAAACGAACTGACATCATCTATTGCCGCCGTGCTGCAGTCATTCTCTTTATTGGTTAAGATCGAATAACTTCCTTTTTGACTTGAAGGGACTCTGTTCTTTTTTAAAATACCTTCAGGTATAGTAATGGAATTATCAATAAAACCTGAATAAACTATTTTATTTGCATAAGCCATTTTGTCATGCTGCAATTTTTTATTCTTTATAATAATGATCTTTTCAAAATTTTCCACATTTTGTATCATCTCTTCATACTCTCCCTGCAGATTTGGTGCTTGGGTCAATATATCCATAATTAGTTTTTTAATGAATGTATTTTTGTTTTAATTTGCCCCACAATACCAGTGTTGTTTCTTATTAAAAGTTTCATTAACTGCAAACCTGTCATACTAAAGAATTCAACCAGTTCATTGTAAAATGCGTCCTGGAGAGTAACATCATTGGGACACTTGAACAAATGAAAGCCCTTTGGAACAATATTAAGCGAAATACAATGTTCAAAATATTTACTTTCGATTACTAGTGCCCTAAATTTCTTCAGACACTTCTCCAAATTCTCCAAAGTGATAGGCTAATTACTTGTTTATATTAATTTGTATCTACTATATTTAAGAAAGCAGTGAGTGTGAGTTGATTTTTATTCTGAAGAAGTCTGTTGACAAAAGCGTAATAAAATTGTTTGACGCTGAAGTGCGGTTTATTGTTTTAGTCTCCAGTAGTCCTTGTGGTTCAGGTGTTACTGTATTTTTTACCACATTTGCATGCTTTTTGGGTTTGGTAATTTACGGAATGGGTTTTGGAATTAATTCCAAAGCTACTAGAGAAGACAGAATTTTCTTCTGAAAATATAAGCAGGGTGTGGGATAAAATTAAAGTGGAGTTTAAAACTAGGGTGGAAATAAAGGCAAGGGAGATATGGTTAAGAATTAACAAGAATTATTTAGAGGGACTGACAAATGTTAAAGTACTGCAAAATAGAGGGAGTCTCTCAGAACATGAAAAGGAGCAACTGCAGAATGCTAAACAGAAAATAAGGGATTACGTTGACAATATGCACAAGTTTAGAAAGACTGCTGTTAAGCAACTGTTTCTGATGATAATTCTATAGCACAAAAACTTTTAGCACAACAACTCAGGCAACAGAAAGTGGAAAATGGTGTGACCAAGCTCAGGGAGCCTATAACAAGGAAGATAATAAGAGATCTGGTAGAAGTATTACAAATATTTCAGAAATTTTATGAAAGTTTGTATAAAGCAGAGAAATATGGAAGTCAAGAAAAGGTACAAATGGACATGTTTACAGAAGAATGTAATATGCCAAGGTTAGAGGTAGATGAGGCTCAATTACTAACTGTTCAGAAAGGAAGAGATGAGATAAAAATGGCTATGTATAACCAATCTACAGGAAAGTCCCCAGGAATAAATGGTATTCCTGTGGAAGTTTGGAAGTTACGAGGGAAAATATGATAAAGATTTGGAAGGTTTTGTTTAACAGTATTTTAAGAGAAGGAGAGGTACCAGCATTCTGGAAGAAGACAGTGGTAATGGTAATGCCTAAAGAGGGTAAATATCCATCAGATCCAGCTTCATACAGGCCCATTTCAATACTAAACCATGACTATAAAGTGTTTATGTCTATAATGGTTAAAAGAATGGCAAAAGTGATACCAAAATTGATAGACATGGATCGGTATGGTTTTGGGGAGGGAGGGGAGGCAAACATTTGACAATATTAACAGAACACTGATGATTCAGAGGGAAGCAGAATATAAGAAAATGCCACTTTTAGTAGTGGGTCTTGATGCAAAGAAAGCATTTGACATAGTAGACTGGGACTTCATGAGCAGGGCAATGGAAACATTTGCTTTCTCTGATACAATTATAAGGTTGATTAGGAGTGTATATGAATGATCGAAGATGAAAATTTAAGTGAGTGGGGTCCTCTCTGATAACTTCTGCTTGAGTAGAGGAACCAGGTAGGGTTGCTGGCTTTCTCCTTTGTTGTCTGCATTATATTTAGAACCACTGGCAAAGAAAATAAGGGACTCAGAACTCAAGAATTTAATTGGTATGGCAGTCACAAAATGCTGGCTGTATTTGCAGATGATATTATTTTATACATGACAAAACCAGAAAGAGACATTACAGTGTTGTGGAACAGTTTAAGACAGTTTCATATCTTCTTGGGATACAAAATGAATGAAGCTAAAACAAAGATGATGGCGGTAAATTATGTACCTACACACAAATTGGTCCAACAATATCCCTATTTATGGGAACATGATAAAATGAAGTATTTAGGAGTATGGATTAGAAATTACTCTGTTGTGGCAGCTAAGGATATGTGAGAAGACACAAAACAGAAGATAATACAAAAATCAAGAAACTGGAAGCTTTGTTATATGGAAATGGATACTAAGGTACAAGCAATTAAAATGTTTTAGTCCCTTTAGTCTTATACACAGGTCAGACATATTTTTATCAACCACAGGAGAAGCTGTGGATAGCAATTAAAAAAAGAGTTGAAGGATTTTTTTTTTCTGGGAAGAGAAGATATGAAGTGTCAAGTGGGATAAGCTGAATCTTCCAATAGAACATGGTGGACTAGGATTACCCAATTTGAGGGGGTATTTTACAGCAACACAGTTAAGGGTCTTAAACATAGCACACACACAGAACTATAATTCAAAGTGGAAAGGAATGATGATGATACAGGCAGGAAGCTCAAGAAATAAGGGGAGATTGGGATTTTGGATGCAGACTTTTAAGGAGAACAACAAAAATCATACCAAGTATTATATTCATAAAAATAGCAGGAAGCATTCTAAGAGCTAAACCAGCACAAGAATGGAGAAAAGAGATTTTGCCGATAGGGATGACTGTGGCTATTGATACACATAACAGACAAGAGGGGGCTGGAATTTACTGGAGAAAACTGGCAAAGGAACCAAGCTATTGGGAGCAAATAACTAGAAAGGGAAAGGTAACAGAATGGAAAGAGGCCAAGAATTTATTTGGACTGCAGGTTAGAGATTGCATTCCCTATCAAAGATTGGTATCAGAGTATAGGCAAAGAGAAAGAAATAGGGGGGTCTTAAATGAAAGACCTGGGGTCTTAAATGAAAGACCTGCACTGGTAGAGTTTTTTAACAGAATCTAGAACAGAAGCTGCCAATAAAAAATGAATAATTAGTAAAGCATATAAAATACTGCATGATAATTATAATAATCAATCAGAGGAGCTTAGAAAGGTTTGGGAAGAGAAACTGGATAAGCAACTCACAAAGAGACAATGGGGGATATATGTATATCTCCCAAATATGCAAAAGTCTAGAAGATTTAAGATCTTTGCCTGGAAAGGGTATAAAAATATCTATGTAAACACAAGTAGACTACAAAGAATTTTTTCCTGAGATAGATAGCAAATGTTGGAGATATGAAGGGCATCAAACAGGTGATTGGGAACATATTTTTGGGGAGTGTAATGAGCTTGCAGACTTTAGGGATTCCCTGCAGACCACTCTGTCAGAGATGGTGGGTGAGCAGATTGGATTGACTGGGAAGATGATTTTTTTGAGCTATGGTATATAATTGGAATTTCCTAGACATAATAAAGACTTGCTGAGTCTAATTATGGTGGCTGCCAAAAAAGCAATTACTAGAAAATGGAAATCAAAGTCTAGACTGACTTCACTGGAAGTAGTAAATATAGAAACAGAGATAAAACAATTGGAACTGGGATGTTTAGAAATGGGAAGGAGCAAACTACACAGGAAAAAATGGGAATTATGGGAACAATATATGCAGAGAAGAAGCAAGGTTTAGGAGGCAGGACTTGAATGGGCCATACAATGCTTAACTAATGACTGGATAGATTATAAGTGATATATAATGTTTGCAACTACAGTTGTTTCAGTGGTGTCTGTGATGTACAATGTTTGCAACTAAAGTGCTGTCATTTTGTTTGTTTTTCATTTATACAAATATAAGACCGCTTATGTCACAAGTGATAATTTAATAAAGATGTTTATTAAAAAAAAGAGAAACCTAAGACCTAAATAACCCTACACTGTTAGATGAAAACTAGCAGACAGGAAGAGTCCCAAAGGAGCAAGAGATAAGAGAGAGAACAAATTCTAATCTGGCACATAACAAGAAGCTAACAGTAAGTAAGGGAATGAAGACAAATAGTATCTAAGACATAAGACTATAATAATAAAAAACCTCAAAGACATACAAACAACTGTGAAAAGATCAGTACTTAGCTAAGGCAAGAATGAGCAGTGGAGACCACATCTGTATTGAATAAGTGGCACACAAGAGCTGAGGTAACTTAAACATAAGGAGAGGATTATGGGTAAGGGGAGGAGCCTGAGCTTTGGCTCAAAAGTCGAGAGTGGCTGAAGTTGGATGTGATGTCAGATATGGAGACCCAATCATTGAGGAATGGGTGGAAGGGACAACATCAGATTTGAAAAATGGTCACTAAAATTATAGTCCTATCAATTCAGAGTACAGTGTAAAGCCAGGCCAAAGATGCATCTGACTTCATTTTGCAACATCTAAAAATTACAAATCCGAAAGACAGGAAACATGATAAATCTGAAAAAGATTATATGAATATGTAGTACCAAGAGTCCAAATGCCGAACAAAAGAAAAAGCAATAAATAAAGACAAAGGTGACTGACAGAATATCCCAGGAGAAGGATTACTTGCTGATGAAGGTGAATCTTTTATCAAACCCTGGTGGCACTGGAAGTGCAGAATGGACAAAAATGCAGGACTGCTCTACTAGGGCAAATACTTCTTCACAGGCCACACCTTGCTGTTCACTCAGCCTGCTCCAGCAACCTTCAGCATGCTGTGGATGGATACAGCTTAGACAGTCTCAGGTTTACCACAGTATGATGGGCCCTAGATCCCTCCACTTCCCAGTCATGTGAAAATTCACATTAAGAATGACCATAAAAGTTGTTCTCATCTGGAGGTAGTGGCCTTGGGGAGGGAAGTAGCTATACGGGAAAACTCAGGGTTTAAAGTTAGCAGTCAGCTGACCAAAAACAACAAAAAATGCAGTTTGGAGGGCTTTGTAATTGAAAATATAGAAGTTACCCAGAATGCATAGTGTATACAGGAAATCAGTAGTTTTCTACCAAGGGTAAGGTAGAAAACTGCTGACAAAGGATTTGAAACAGAGTACGCAAGTCAAACTTGACAAATAATTTTAGAGTTGATGAAATCTAGATGCCTGAAGAAAGAAAGAGGATCTAACCAGTACCTTTCCAAACAGATGTCAACAATCTGCAATGGAAGTGAAAAGTAAGCCCTATCCTAGACTGACTAAAGATCATTATGACTGTCATTTTGATTTAGCTAAGGGACTGAAGCTAGTGGTGGTGCTACTGGGTCTGGGAGTGGGGCAATGGTTTCTGTACACTGCTGACCCAGACAGTGGTGTTTTATGTAATAAAACAGGCTTCTTACCAGTATTTTGTCTTTAGTTTGTACTCTAAGTACCTTGACCATGACTATAAATGTGCATGTCCCATTTAACAAAGTCAATGACTTTACCTTTTTTCCCACAATGGAAGACTAAAGCTTAACATTACAGTATCTAAGCTCTGCTTTGATGTATAATGAGGACTCTGGAGAATAGGAGAATGTGATTATTTAGGAATTAAAATGCGTCTCAGTACTTGGATAGATACCTCTCCACCATACCGAATTCCTTGGTATTTACCAGTTTTGAAAGCAAAATAATGGGGTGCCATGAATTTCTCAGTGGCCCCATCAATTCTCGAGTTCTTTTTTTATTTACAAATTTAAGTTATGGCTGATGTCATCACGCATTGCCAGCATATCCTGCAACGGCAGCAATGTGCAGTGGTATGCGTGATGACATCAGCTCTGTGAGGCAGTGCCTGACTGCATATTGGACTTGGAGACTTGGGCTGGACTGGGAGATAGAGAAAAGTAGAAAGTTAGTTACGAAGATTTAGTTTCTGGGCAAGGCTGGATGAAGCAGCAATAACAACAATGTTTGAGACATGGGAGATCTGAGTTTGTTGCGGAGATAAAAGTGTATGCCATGAAGGTGTAGAATGTGTTGGTGAAATTGATTACAAGAGGTAGTATTGACTTACATTCTAAGTCTTTGCTAAGTATTCTTAATTTGAATATTCTATTATGGACCAAACGCCTCTATGGACAGATGTCACCTGTGCTAATGGTAAGTTGCTGTAAAAATGAAGCCCGAGTTATCAGTTTGGCATTTTTTTTCTCTTGTTTACACTAAAGTTTGAGTACTGTACACCAATTTATTTTAACACCTGTTATTTTAAAAGGAATCTGTACTTCACATTTGCACCCTGGATTATGGAGATTTTGGTCTTGAACATGCATCTTTATACAAATTTGCCTTGCTCCTCACTTCTGTTAAGATGTCTGCATTATTTTCTAAATGTTACTGCTTACATTCCCTATTTAAACTTGTTGACAGTAATGCACACTGTACTGTTTTCAGATCAGTAATTTTGACTGTATGCAAGGTTTGTAAAAGCCCTGAATTGCAGGTTTTCTTTTGAAATGTTTTGCACTAGTAAGCTAAAATAAGAAATATTTAAGATTAATTTTCCTTCCTTGACCTCAAACCCCAACAGACTGTCGTAAATACAGTCCTGCCAGTACTACTCGCTGATGCAATGCCATGCAGTAAGTATTGTTTATTCAGGTCTATGGTTAATCGTCAAACAGCATGTTAATCGAATGGCTGTTTGTCGAATACTAATTGTTGAAAATTCCTTTAATCAAATGGCCATATCATCATATTTAATTAAATTTGTTGACTGCCATTGAATGATGACAGTTGGCCAACATAAAGGAAGCATAAAGAAATACTTATCGGTAACTTAGCTATAAGGAAGCCTGTCCTTTCCCCAATGTACTGTGATCTCAGAGTTGGTATGTATAATTACTGGGGGGTGTAGCCCTCCACAAGAGGAACATTAAGTTACCACTGGACACTCATTATGTGGGGGCTACACCCACCAGGCCCCCACAACCCTGCTAGTTATATATACCAACTCCGAGTTCACACTACAGTGGGGAAAGGGCAGGTTTCCATATATCTGTTAGTGGTAAGTATTTGTTTACACTTCCTTTATGTTGGCCAACTATTATCGTTTGATGAAAATCGTTACGATGATATGGCCATTCAATTAAAGAAAGTTTTGACAATTAGTATTCAATGAACAGCCATTCGATGAACATGCTGTTTGACGATTGACCATAGACCTGTTTATTCTTGGGTTTATTTTGACGTGGGGTGCAAAGTGATGCAGCTGTATTTCATAGCTGTAATTCTGCACTAGTATACAACAGTGTGGGTTAAATAATGGAGTTGTGAAAATTTAATTTATTTTGCATGGTAAAAGTATGAAAATTATTTTGTCCTTTATTTGCAATTAAATGGATTTCTAGTGGTTACCATCAGTCTTCTTCCTAGCATAACTCTCAACTGGCCAGGCTTTCACAGAATGTCCAGATTTTTGCCTCACATTTTTGGTTTGTTTCTCATAAAACTGCTGTTTTCTGGCAAACTGACAAATCATTGAATGTTAGAGTCAGAAAATAATGAAAGTCAATTGAACTTCAGACTTCACATCCTTCAGAAAATCCATGCTAATGAAGAACCTGTTGTTCTATCAACTTTTAAAGTTTGTAAGAGCAGTATTTAAAAATGTCCCTATTTGGGGGCTTTTGTCTCCTCATTATTTATGGTTTTGCCCAGCTTTCTTGCTTTAAGAAGTTGAGAGGTATGCTTTGGCGTAACTGGCACTTAAGCTTAAAGAAGAGAAACCAAAACATTGCACAGGTTAAATCTATTTGAAAACTAAAGTAAGAAGCTAAATAATGCATTTTTTGTTCCAGTTGAGAACCCAGCTGTTTGCACCTCCAGTTTTGGTCATCTTATACAGTGAAATCACAATAATCTGCTAATGAAAAACTTACCATCATCAATAAAAAACATTTTTCCACCCTAATGTTAGAAATGGTCATCTGCCTTTTTTTTTACAGACCCCTCACCCCACAGAGCATTGGAGAAATATCATTTTCCTCATTTAATTGTTATACAACTTAGCTTGCATCCTCTTGCAACATCACTAAAGTTTCACAACTTGGTGATACATTTGGCAACTGTAGAACTAGTGTAGGCAGATAAAAAAGCATAAAGGTAATTAGTCTTTAAGGTGTGACAGGAACGTTAAACACTAAAAGACAGCAGAGTCTGTGCCAGCTTTGCCAATGCCAAGTCTATTTTATATTTAAAAAAATACATTTGCAGGAATTCACAGTACTTTTTTTTACACTGAAATAAAACTGAGAAAATGAAAATAAGTTTCTCAAGACATGATTCAACAATGAAATGCTGACTCACCCTCCGTTACATGTTAAAAGCTAGTGGACTATTGATATCTCTGACAAGCATGCCTAAC